>NC_048290.1:9998650-10211150 GCF_009762535.1 Notolabrus celidotus | reverse complement strand
TACACAGCCCCCCCTTCATCACCTGTATCCTATATCCTCACATGCGATTGGCCGCATGGCCGCCATGTTGACCAATCAAAACAAAGTTCTGCTGTGAGCAGAGCTGGGGCTGAGCACTGTGAGAGCTAAGCAGGGAAAGGAAAAAACTGGGAGCCGGCTCTCTCTTGATGCGAGCCGGCTCTTCTGATTCACTATAAAGCATCGGCTCTCAGAGCCGCAGCTTTTGATCATGACACATCACTAATGTGCTTAATCTGTGTTACAATTATGAGGGGGCCATGGACAATTTTCTCACCTGTAAGGGGTCCCTGGCTCCAAAAAGTTTCAGAACCCCTGCTCTAGCTAGTAGGAGTACAAACCCCCGATAGTGAAAACAAATGGAACAAAAAGAGCGACACAGCTTCACAGAAACTCCACGTTGTAGACATCGCTGATCATAATAGACATCGCCATGCAGGAAGACAGTTTACATTTTTTAATTCTCTGAGAGATCTTCAAATACAGAGTGTGTCTTTACACCGGTGCAATTTTTCAGAGTTTACGGTAACTCAAATAAAAAAACGTGACATTTGCTTTGTTTTATATTGACCACTTAGCAGGATGAATATCATGATTAAGCAGGTATATTTTGAGTTTGAGTTGAGTTGAGAAACATTTGTGGCCATTTTTGTCATTCAGTTCTATTTAGGTCATTAATGCACTGATCCTCTGATCATTATTATTATTTAATTATTTCAGTAAGGCAGCTTCCTGATTCCTTAGCAGGCTCTTTTGTTTTTTACTTAGCTCATTTATATTTTTTGAGAAAAGAGAAAGCTGAGATGAGATGTTGCCCATCATTGTTACTTGGTTGCACTAATAAAGTGAAGTGCTGTACATCTGTGGTTGCATTATTCTATTATCAATTTGCCATCATTTTTAAGTATGTAAGAGATGATTTCATTGATAGCCATAGACTACATGTCTTTCAATGTAGACTTACACTGAGAGGAACATATTAGACTATTTAGGAACTAAATTAGGAACTAAATTTAGACGGTCATACCAGCTTGATCATCAATGGAAATGTCCTGGAAATGTCCTGGAAAATGATCTCTGGAAAAGAGTGGGAACCCTGTTTACTCTGCACCCAACATCCAGACTCTCTCATAACTTCTAAATGACAAGGAGAAACAGTCACATTATGCGCTGCTTACTCTGTTCTAAAAGGTGGAAATCTTGAGCTTCAACATAGAACAATTCAATCTTAAAAAGCATGTCATGGTGAGTAATCAGTTAGGTAAGCTAAGGATCATACTGGTTAATATTAAATCTTAAAAACATGTTAAAGTTAGTAATTAGTTAGGTGAGCTAAGGATCATACTGGTTAACATTAAATCTTAAAAGCATGTTAGAAATGTTGGAAAGTAATCTAAACTAACGTATAAGAGCAGTAAGGTAGCATGTTGATAAAAACAGCAGCTTCTGAAGCTCAACAGTCACCTCAGAGAGATTCTTCAGGACTCAGTTCATGGCCTTTTTAAACACTTTAGTGTTCAATGTTTTAGTACTTTCAAATCATGTTTTTAAGTAAGATGTAATGAAAATAAGTTAAAGGTTAAAAAAGAAAGTTTGGAAGGCATAAATATCTTTTTTATTGTAATGTTTGGAGTATTATAGATGAATAGATCATTAAATCTCCCATGTTCTGATTACATCTCAGACACAGTTTGAAGTTTCAGCTTGTTTTAAAAAATGAAAGCGAGTACATTAGTTTGAGCACAGTGCAGCTTCTCTTTCTTTAATGTCTGAAAGGAAACCATGCCTAACAGCATTCATTTTGGCATTTTCCTTGTTATGTCACTTTATTAAAGGCAGTGTGCACTTCACATTGTTATTAGCGTTTCCAATACAATACAATTGTATAAATGATACTACTTACAAGTTACTCACTACTTGAGTAGTGTTTTTTTGAGTACTTATTGACTCTTACTCAAGTACTTATTTCTACGAGTACTCTTACTTCTACTTGAGTAACATCATTGTAAAGTAACTACTTTTACTTGAGTACTGTTTCGGTTTACTCTACCCACCTCTGCTAATTTCCCACAGTAGGCCAAGGGTCTTAATCACATAATGTTCATTTACAGCCATATGCTTTCTTATGACTTAAATTACGAGGTTCACATGAACGCCTCACATAGCAAAATACAACTTTTTAAAACTTCCTGTCCCAATGTTTGGATCTGGCTGGCTGACTGTCTTATTACCCCGAAAACTCTCTGAAAATGAGTTTGTTTTTCATTAGCAGCAGAGAGGCCGGAATGGTGTCATCTCCATTCATCTGTGTGTGTGTCTCCCACTTGACCCTCCCTCCCCCGCCCTGTGATGGAAAAAAAAAATCCACATGACTGATGGACCTGCTGGCTGTTTGGACATCTGTCTTCTCCTTCATATCCGTGGCGGAAAGAGGTTTGGGTACAGTGTGACAGGCTTCCACAACAGCGTGTACTAACACCGGGTAAAAACATCTCTGTGGCCTGAGCCTCAGAGATCAGCCATTAGTAGGTTGTCAATCCAGCCAGCGCTAACAGTCTTCTTGGGCTGCTTGGAGGAAGATTTAGCCCATGGCTTCCAACAAGTAGGAAGATGTGTCTGGATAAATTTGGCTCCTGTAAGGTTTTGTGTCGGGGCTGGTGTTGAATGTGGCACAATTATTGCAGTTATGTGGATAATGGAGTCAAATCTGCACTGCATAGAAATATATTTTTATTTGACAGAAGGCTGGGAGAGGGAAACTTTGGTCATATATGACATAAAAAAAACCCACATGCTCAACAGTAATGAGCTGCTGGGTGGCATGCACAGCGCTAGTCCCTTATTTAGCTTACAGGAGCCATTAAGAAGGCACATGGATAGGGTCTTAGTGTGCTTTGCACAGCTGGCTTTAACCCTTTAAAGGGCATGAAAAACTTTGAAATTCAAAATTTCAACCCTAGAGTGTTATTGGAGGACATAACAAGACTGTTTAACACTTGTGACGTTTTTCAAAAGTTTTCATTTTCATGTAGAAAATCGAGGTCAACGAAGTTACCAAATATGGTTCCTTGCCCTCTGGTGGTAAAAAAAAAAACAAAGAATAGTGTTTATGAGAAATGCAAGAAAAATCAAGTAGGGGTGAAAAGAACATTTATTTAACAAGATTAGAACATAAGAAAATAACATAGCACATGGGCCGGGGGTAATATCCAGGTTGCAGGTGGGTGTGACAAAGTTAGGGTCAGTCACATCATCATCATTGTCCCCTTCATCATCGTCACTGATGGCAGGGTGGGCTGGCACAACAACATTCTCCTTCCTTTTGCCATAAAACATCTGTGCAGACATTGTGTAAAATTTAGACACATGCATTAAACATAAATTGTACTAAAATGTATTCTTTATTTATTTATATTATTTCTTTATTGGTAGGGCTGCAAGTATTGATTATTTTACAATTATATATCAGTTTATCAGTACCTATAGATGCAGTTCACGTCACCATGGGTTTCTGTTGAGCTGTTTCTTACTACATTTGTGTGCTCAACTCTGACAAGGAGGGAGTATGTCCAAAAATGTCAATATCATACTAACACTAGTTCTTACCTGAACAGGGCGTATGATCAAATATGATGCCAACATTTTTTATGCCATAATTGCACTTATTTTACCAATTTCTCTGCAAACAACACACATGTCACCACTTAGTACAACTACTTAAAAAAAATGCTTGAGTTTTGTCAACTTACCATGGTTTGTTTTGATGTTGCACCTTATTTACTAAAGTTGGCGGAGCCGGTAAAGTGTCTTTTTCCAACTTCAGAGTAAAAAGGAAGTTTGATGTGTTCCAGGACTCTGCTGATTGGTCAAATTCCACGTTGGGGCATTCTGTGACGTAGAGTGATTTTTGCTGATTGGCTGGGTGTAAATCACATGCCTCTCAACCTCACTGTGAAGTAGGAGGGTGCCATTTTGGGTGTGTGTTGAAGTTACCAAATATGTTTCCTCGCCCCACTTTAAGTGTTACCATATTGAAGACTCAGAAGTTATAAGAAAATACAACCAGTCATTACAATTAATTGAAAATATGCGACAGAGAGTGTCATATATTGGCTGTCCACCAATAAGTCTGATTCTGCTTGAAGTTCCTGTCCTTCACAACAAAGTTTTTCCTTCTCTGTCCCCTCTTGCCAAGTGCCCACCATCAGTGGATCTCTCCTAATATCAAGAACAAAGATTACAGTCTAGACGTAGTTCCATAGGGCAAGTTTGGTAATTATTTGGAGCCATAAATCAAAACACATACAAGAGCAATTTAACCTTTCACATTTATCCGTCTATTTGATTAATTTTTCTTCTGATTAACCGAACATTCGATTACATGTCGCATTAAGACTTTTTCAGTTCCATGCATGTAAAACTTGGTGTAACATTTGGTGTATAAAATGCAAAAAGCGAGCACCAGTGCAGCAAACACCAGATTAAAAGGCAGTGAGGGGTATTTTATAGTGTTGCGATGTTTTATCCAATCAAAGGCACTTCAAGAAGCAATTGTCTATGAGGCTGGCAGCACAACTTTTAACAGCTTGTCTCCCTCTTTAAGTCATAATCAGGCTTTTAAAGAAAACAGTGATTTACTACTCAGTAAATAAACCTCGCAGAGTGCTGGTTTGATTTGAAAGTGTCTTCAATTTGAGACAACAAGTGAAAAGTGGAGGTGGGTGGTGTAATTCTCGGCAAACTGGTGGAGATCAGTGGGTTCATGACCCGCAATAATCAATGGTGCTATTGGCTGAGTTCAACTATCATGCCAGTAGCCAATAGGGTTGCAAACTCCACATAGCGTCAATAGATGGTACCAGAGAGAACAACACAGCTGCACAGAAAACTGCACTTACCCAGAGAGACCCCAAAAAACTGTCTTAAATAATAATAATAATAGAAGTAGTAAAATAATAAAATACAGATTATTATTATTACTATGATTATTATTATAATTATTATTACTATTATTGTTATCATTATTATTATTATTATTATTATTATTATTATTATTATTATTCTTAGTAGTAGTAGTAGTAGTAGTAATAACAATAACAACAATAATAATAATAATAATAATGATAATATAACGACAATAATATATACAATAATAATAATAATAATGCTAATAAGAAAAATGATGATAATAATAATATTAGTAATAATTATACTAATACTACTACTACTAATAATAACAGTAATAATAATGATAACTTTATTTATATAGCACCTTTAAAAACAAGAAAATCTTAATGCAAAAAAACAAAGCAAAAGGTTAACAGGAATAAATTCAAATTAAACAGGATAAAGTGAAGACACAGTAGACTAATAAATCATTGTTACAAATGTTTTAAAAAAATGCATGAAAGGACAGGATATTAGGATAAAAAAGTTTTAAGGAGGAGATGACATCATATCAGAGAAAATAGGAAAACAGAACATTAAAATTAGGCATGAAAACGGAAATACTAAATTAATAAATAATCAACATATAAATTCAAAGTCAAGGGGCCAGATACCAGATTTTGGGGTTAATGCGTTCCACAATCAATGCTTGTTAAAAGACAATTCAAGCTTTCTTTTTTCCCCTTTGCACTTCAAAAGAACATTCCCTTATTTTAATTTCTACTAATCTAATTATTCATTGAAATAAAGAAAAATGAGTTCTGCAGCTCTCAATCCTCTGAGGAGACAGGAAATGATAAACAAACCCATAAAGCTGAAGTCTAGCTTGGTAGCTGTTAGTTAGCAGTGTTACTGGAGAAAAAGGAGAAAGCCATTTACAATCCAAACTGACCAGTGATGGATTTGCATTGGCTGAATTTTAAATTTGTTCGATATTACTGCAGCAGACAAAGACACCTGCTGGACAACTTTGACCTCCCGGCGGTTTGAATCTCCTTTGCTCGTAAGAGGATTACACACCAACAGTCCCCTGGTTCTCACAGTGCCAACACCAGAAGCTAGGCCCGGCAGTGGCTACTTGGGCAGGGCTGAAGCATCCTTCAGAAACCAATTCTTGTTGAAATATGATCGTGTTGCTCTAAAACGCAGTGTCTAAATTTATGAGGAGTGTGTCAGATGGGTTTTCTTTTTCAGCATTGTCCGGTAGGCTTGACCCTCCGGTCCTCTCTCTGCTCCTGAGACATCGACTGTTGTGCAGTTCGATAATCAGTACAGTCATTCTTCATCTCCTCCCTCTCTTGCTGGAAACACAGCTGTGCCACAAAGCGCCCCCTACAGGCTTGTAACAGATACATTTAAACAACTGGATTTTCTTCTTTTTTTTTTTACCCTGCATTGTTTCTGAATTTGCAGGGTGTTTACAGCTAGTGCGTCTGTTTTTGGCTTTTTGCAGCCTCCTTGCTGCACTTTTTTGTGTGTTTGAATTTGCATCTTTCTCCTTATAGCTGTGGCATTGTATCTTCCCCTTCTTGGCAATCATGTAATATGCTATATCTAACAAACTCCCAATCCCGATCTGGATATTTTATAATTAACCTTGTGGCTAGCGGGAGCTGCCGTTCACTACACCAATATGTCGCTCCTAAACTAGTGGCAGCTGCTGTTCACTATACCCGCATGCCACTCTGTAGCTAGTGGCATGCAACCAAGTGTGTTTCGATTCTGCTGTCATTACCAATATTTACGTTCACCGTCTTGCATCCGGATGCTTCCATTGTAAATCACACACACTGATTTGTGAGTGTTGCGTTCAGAGCAGCCTCGGATTTAAGCGTGCTGTGATGCATGCACACCAGTTTTGTTGGACTTATACAGCAGAGCTTGTTAAACAGAATGAATTTTACAACAATGCTAGCTGGATTAAGTTAACTGTAATAAACATAAGACATATTTTATTTGTCTTTTTAATTTCTTATTTTTGTCACAGGAAAAAAAACTGTGCAGCTCAACTCTCTTACCTCTTGTGCAACTATTATCTAGGCCAAAAAAGCTGATAGGGACATCTCTAATAATCTAGCTTTGTTGGCAGAACTTTGGAGAACTTAGTTGGCCTTTGCAGCATCACATTATTCCAAATCACATAGACACTAATGCTTGAAGGAAATACCATCTGCAGAGCAATTTCTGCTGTTGAAGAAAATCACACCTCATTCTAGTCTGCGTTGGACTTAAAGAGTTTGATTTTACCCTTCATCCAAATTCATAAATAAGTCCCTCATATATCTGCAGAACTGCTCCCGTTCATTCTGCCGGAGGCAAACTTTACCTGAATTTATTTGTCTGAACAGTGATGGAGAATCACAACAACAGAACACCTCATTTTATCTCTAATACCTGCTCTGCCAAATGCCCAAGAAGCCTGTGAATCGATAGTGATGACACAGACCTGGTAAGCAAATAAACACAAGCAATGAAAACAGAAGATCATGAGCCTTCTCTAGGCAGTTACCTGAACGAAAGATGTTCGGCGGCCTTGCAGTGCCGAGTATTTTGATTTAAACATGACTGTGGGTTCATAGTCGACTTCTTCTTATAACTTATACACCTTCATATCTCGCCATTGCTGCTTTTTTTCCTGTGTGTTTGTGTCTCCTCTATCTTTTTAGTTTCACGACAGCTCCTTCCTGCCAGTCTCCCTCTGGAGACGGGGAAATTTGAAATATGCATCTTCCTAACACTCCTCTTGTCACCACTGCTACACACACCAACAGATGCAGACACACACACACACAGCTACACGTTTCATCAGACAGGTGTACCCAGTGCAACAATGGTATTGATGGTTCACTGTAGCATTCATGCACCATACACATAACACACTGTTTTTTTTCTGCAGCAGCTGCAGCAACGCATGGAAAAGGGCAAGCCAAAAAACACTTTCCTTCCTTTAGTGTGTTTGAAGGAGCCTTGGAGTGCATACAAATGCGAGTACATACATTTAGCCTCCCTGAAAAATCCTCTGTCCCTCTATAAAAGTGGCTTACATATTTGTACAGGGCATTCATACAACAAAAAAATAGAGTAGATTGTCTTGGAGTGTGGTGTTAATTACAACATTCTTGGCTACATAACAATTCGGACACTTTCCTCCCTTTCAGAGACAGTAAATCTCAAAACCCCCAATGAACAAAAGTTAAAGGGAATTGTGAAATTAAAAGCTACGACCGGTAGAATTATCTAATGAAAAGGCTCCAATGATCCCAGGAGTATTTAATGTCTACAATTGCAAAGGCAGCTTGTCACATGTCATCACCACTTCCAGCCTAATGACTCTGTAATGGCCTCATTCATCCATTTAGCCTCATTGAGTTCTATGCAATGCTGGTTTCGCCAGGTTCTCTGCCCATTGCAGGATGTTTCAAACACTCGACTGCGAGTGGACCATTGGGGAGCTAGTGAGTTGCAAAAGCTGTCAGTGACTGCGATGGGTGAAGTGTTGTCAGAATCAATCTTTTCTACGTGCTTAAGCTTTGAATGACAATGAAGATGAAGAATGAACATAGAACCTCCGGCTGCTGTCACACATGCACATCAAATGTTGGGTTATTTGATGAGAATGGAAAGCTTTTAGGGGGCTCCGCTGAGGTTTCTTTGATCATTTTCAAGGGGTTCCACTGGAATCTTTATATCAGTAATGTATGGTATGCTCTTTATAATGTAGATGGTGGAGAGAGGGAAGGTCAGGCACTCTTTCCATTGTGCATCTGTTGTACTGAGTACCACTACATACTACCTCCAAAGTGTCGTAACAGTCATGGTCATGAATTTATATTTCTGCAATGTGAGGAGCCATTCTTCAACATAACCAAGGTTAATTGCGGAACTGAGTCCACTTTAACACAACCACCTTGACAAATTTTACCTAGCCATCTTTAGAGTACTCTTATGTCATTATTCCTATAGGTACAAAATATGGATTTATTCTCAGTGACATTACCCATTGGTTTCTTAGGAGGCGTTTTGAAGCCCAACGATCTCGGTCGCAATATTGAAAACACTGACCCTAACTTTCAGTCAACCTAAACACAGGCAAATAGGTAGATCTAAGGCAGGCATTTGGCTATAACACACCCACCTGTCAATCCAATCAACCACGCGTAACTCTTAGCTTCATGTAATCAAATCAGATGAGTTTTTAAAAAGTCAATCCCCATACATGTTTGCAAATAAAGACGTTAGCGTTCCAGACCCTCACCTTTTTTCTGTACCTGTTAACATGTTTAATTTGGCTCTAAAATCTGTGCATTTCAACATGGGTGTTAATTGGCATTCCTTGACTTTTGGAACCAGCTTCAAACTGACACTTCAGGAACTGAAGTTGTTTGCACATCTGCATTTTTTAACACTGGAGGCTGACTACGTTTTTACATGTTCTATATTTTTTGAACTGTTATCATTCTATATATTGAATTTTGATCCAACAGTAAGTGTTGTCTGAATGCACTATCAAAATGTTTCCTGTCATGCCAAAAAGTCAACATTGGCATATAATCTGTTCATTCTAAAAAATATTACTTCACATTATTAATTCAAATTCCAGAATATGAGCTGTAGTAATAACAAAATCAACCTTAGTGTCTCACAGAATCAACTCTTTGTGTTACTACTCGGGGGTTCAAAATTAAGTCACACTAACCACACAATTTCTAGAAACAATCTGTAGTTGACAAAACTCAACATAAATACCCAGGCCTCATGAGTTGTATTTCAGCACCACAGACAGCGACCATAAGCCTTTCTTATAGACTTTAGTTTACTTGATACATTTCAGCACCATGGATAGCAACCATCACAACTTTGCTGGTTCTTTCTGAACCTTAGAAAGGGAATGCTGAGAAAAAATCTGAGTTTGGTTGAGTTCAAGAACACATAACCGAGGAAAGAATGAGTACAAGACAAGCATATCCAATAACAAATCAAGACTAAGCAAACATACAACTCAATCAAAACAGGCCACGGACTAAATAGAAATAAGATGATTAGAAATTTAAGCACAACTTTCAAACTTTGAAACTTTTGGACTACCCAGGAAGAGCCTGACACTTCAAACAACCCTCGTTAACCTGAAGAAAAATGGTTGGAGGCAAGGTTTCAGCTGCCATGTATTATCCAGTTGATATAGTGTTGAAAATCAATCCATAAATACATATTTTTGAGTTTTTTTAATACAGCACAGATATGGAATCCAGTATCTCTGATATATAGAATTAGAGGAAACAGCAGATGATGGTAAGAGTTTGTTTACATCATTATAAAACAGCCCTCAGAGGATTTACAGCATAACTTGGCTTTCTTTCTGCCATTCCACTGATGTAAACACTCTAAAGACGATACCAATTCTTATGATAGTAGCTGTTTTACAGGTCACTTGTTTGCTCATGTAAAACAAACAACAAATTACCTAAAAAAAATCAAAAGGAACCCTGTGACCTACTTAAGAGAATATCAAAATTCTCAAAAAATCTGAAAGTCCCATATATTAAAATCTGACTGTCAATTCTCTCGTTAAAATGCTACATTGATATTCCTTTCAGAAATGTGAAATGTAGAAACTTCAGAGTAGTAATAATCAGTGCCAAACGCAGTATGTGGGCTCTGAGTTACACATCACTCTCGAATGTAGACAGCAATTAAACTCCCACATAAACTGAAGTCAGCAAAGCTTTATAAATGCCTAGTTTGTTTTGATTTATACGGATTTAAGTTGTTAAACTGCCTTTGAAGAAGAAATTACGCTTATAATATGGCCCCTTTGTATGCTTGACACATTGAGTAAAGTGAGTTTGAAATTACTGTGGAATGGCCAACTAGTGGAATATCTTAAAGGAGCAAATGTATTATTCATATCTTGCATGAATTGTACCTGGTATGCAAATTGCGTGCAAGTCCAACTGTGTGTCATTATAACAATCAAGTGTTATTAATGAATTATTCTTATCCATGTTGTTTATTATTCGAAGCTTGAAAAGAAGAAAGAGAAGCCTGTGCACAATGCTGAAGATGCACATATTAAGAGATGTGCAATTCATACTGTATATTATTCATGGAGTAATATTAAGCAAAGAAGAGACACCATACATTGAGGCATGCAGAGCTTGTGGTCAAAGGCAATGTTACATTTCCATGGCAGTTTTCTAAAAAGGACTCCTCTGAGTATTGCTTGATCATGTCAAGTAGGATTCTTCAACCTTTGTACTGACAGGCCATTGTGTTTTCAAGATGCATAAGCTTCAAATCTATAGTTGGAATTTCAGAAAACAGTACATAATGTCAGAGATCTCTTCATGTAACTCATACAATTATAATTATGGATTTGCTACCAAAAAAACAGAAATATATACAAGTTTTTTTAAAGTGTCTTATATTATGAATGGCTAAAATATATTGCATTACAAAATTCCAATGCAGATAGAACACATAGATTTTACGAATCATTAGTTAAAAACTCAATTGAATGAATTCAAAAACATCAAAATCCACTGAAGAGTCTTGAAGTTGAAACGTTGCTTATTACTACATAATTAAAACTTAACTTGTTATAATAAGGGATGTTTAAAAGCGGCTATATCTTTTGCCGTTTAATCAGAAGTTAAAATTTCTTCTAACCAACTCGTCTGAAGGTAAAAAAAACACTCGGAAAACATTCAACATTGCGCCACACTACAAGATGCCAGCTGTCTTGTTTACATCTGGGTAGTAGAGCATTACAGCATTATGGTAGAAGCCTTTACAGAGCCACAGCTCTGGTAAATGACGGGTGGCAGCACAACAGCAGATGCACAATATACGACTGACAAATTGGGCCTGTAGTAATAAAACATTATTAATTATAATTAGTGATTAGAATTCTAACTGGCAAGAGTGACAACCTTGTATTGGACTAAATGTGCACATTCAATTTCATTATCAAACTCTCACATTCAGAGTAACAATTCTTGGTTGACATACGTTTTAGAACAGTCATCAGAGTTGATTTCAAGCACCCTGGACAGCAACAAAAATGATTTTGATTTGGTGTTTCAGCACCTTTGATAGGAACATGTAGGACAATATTTTGTGGACGGATAGACATAAATACTAAAAGGGTACTTGTAATGTTTCAGCACCATGGACGGCAGTGTTTAGTGGTTTACCTGTTGTATTGCGGCTCCATGGACCGTAACATTTACTTACTTGATGTGTTCCAGCGCAAGACAGATACATAAAGAAGAATACTTGTAATATTTCAAAACCAGGGTTGTGTTTCAGCACCATGGACAGCAAAATGTCAAACTTTACTTTATGGGTTTTTTTCAGCAGCATGGACGACAACATTTAGATCTATACCTGTTATATTTCAGTACCATGGACCGTTATTAAAGACCTTCACTTAAAATGTTTCAGTGGCTTTCGCAGTTTGTTTTTTCACAGATAGATAGATGGATAGATAGATAGATAGATAGATAGATAGATAGATAGATAGATAGATAGATAGATAGATAGATAGATAGATGTGGCTGAGTGGGTAGAGTTGGTCATCTATCAATCAGAAGGTTGGCAGTTTGATCCAAGTCACATGCTGAAGACACTGAACCCCGAATTACTTCAACTGTTGTTCAGCGGTGTGTGAATGTGTAAGAATGAGATTAGGTGTTACTGATCGACCCTTACTGTAGTAGCCTCTGCCATCAGTGAGTGAATGTGGTGTTAATGGGTGAATGCGACGAGTAGTGTAAAAGAGTCCATTTACCATGGCATCATATAGAACCTTACTTGATGTATTTCAGCACCATAGACAGCAACCTATTGAACTTATTTCATGTGTTCTATGGGTTAAGGCAACAACATATAGTATAATATTGATGTGTTTTGGCACCATGGACAGGGACCTATTGAACTTATTTGATGTGTTCTATAGGTTGAGGCAGCAACATTGAGTACAATACTGAAGTGTTTCAGCACCATGGACAGAAAAAATTATGAAATTTTCTAGATATGTGCAGGGTTCCCACGCGTCCTGGAAAACCTGGAAAACAGTTGACCAGTTTTCTGTTACTGGAAAACAACTGGAAAATGGGAGAAAAAGTAAAAAGTCCTGGAAAATCACATTTTGTCCTGGAAAATTATTCCAACATGACTGCGTGCGACCTGATAAGGTTAAAAAAAACACATCCCCATCCAACATTTGTGGCCATTTTTGTCATTCAGTTCTATTTAGGTAAATTTATGCACTGATCCTCTGATTATTATTATTGTTTATTTATTTCAGTAAGGCAGCTTCCAGAGTCCTTTGCTTGCTCTTTTGTTTTTTACTAAGCTAATTTCATATTTTTTGAGAAAAGAGAAATCTGAGATGAGAGTTGGCCATCATTGTTACTTGGTTGCACTAATAAAGTGCTGTACATCTGTGGTTGCATTGTTCTATAATCAATTTGCCATATTTTTTAAACATGTAAGAGATGATTTCATGGATAGCCATAGACTGCACGTCTTTCAATGTAGACTTCCACTGAGAGGAACATATTAGACTATTTAGGAACTAAATTAGGAACTCATTTTAGACTGTCATACCAGCTTGATCATCACTGAAAATGTCCTGGAAATGTCCTGGAAAATGAACTCTGGAAAAGAGTGGGAACCCTCTGTGTGTTTCAGCACCATGGACAGCTCTTTTCAAATCTATACTTGGTGTATCACAAAACAGTGGACAGCAACTGCAGAATTGTACTTTGAATACTTCAACAACATAGACAGCAGGGTTCTGTGGTTTACTTGATTTGTTTCAGCACCATGGACAGCTACGGTGAGTCTTTGAAGTTTTTTATAGAGTTTAACAGACACAGGAGCGCAACTTTTTTCCAAGCACAAGTTTTAGTGCGAGTTGTTTCATCTTTACATTAATACAGTCACGTTGTGTCTTATGCAAAGTAGACTGCCTACACGTGGAACAGCGGGGCACCTTCTGTGCATCTCAACGCCTTCTCGCTTAGTAGCAGTTCTATTTTTTTTTTTTATAAATCTATTTATCATACTTTAAAGTACTGCAGCCCACATGACCCTATGTCAAGATTCTCCCCCCCCCAAATGTTGCGTCCTAGTCAAGCTTTCTATGATGGTCACCCCACAGCCCAGGTGTAAATTTGTACCTATCGGCGCAGAAAAGTCACGACACGGCTTCTTATCCTCATCCACCCTCACTTCCCTCGCCTTCCGCCTCATCCAGTCCAGACCCACCCCTTTACTGTCTGCCATGACCGTCCTCTACAATATGAGACTGTATTCTTTGTACCTCCCCTTTCTCGCCCTCAGTCTGTGCATCCCAGCCTCCCCTTCCTAGAGATCCATCCCACACCTCTCCACCCGCAAACAGCTCGGTGAGAGGAGAAAAAAAAACACCGAGAGAACAGAGAGAACAGTTTCAAACACCTCGGCATAAAAAAAATCTCACATCCAGCTCTCCCTATTTTTTTCTCCTCCTTTCCCCTCCTTGCCTGCAGACGGACTTCATGACTTTATTCCTCCTCTGCGCGCTAATGCCCGAGACCACACCGAAACGGAGGATTTTTTTCCCTTGAGCATGAAAAGGATTGCCAAATCATCCGCAATCCAACATCACCGACTGAGCCACCAGCAGCATGAGCACTGGATACATATGCTCCAGCAGAAGTTGTTGGCTAGAGAACTAACAAACCTTGGAGCACAGATACAGCGAAGAGGGGAGAGTCAGTTTTAGGTGAGTACGATTACACCAGCTTGGACCTCTTAAAAAATATCTTTACGTTTATTTCTTTTCTGTCCATCACTGACCACGAGGTAGTGATCGGGGGTAGGCAGGGCTATACTGTGGCACGATTATGGCGATGTTGCGTGGTCAGCATGTTAGTGGGGTGGCCGGTGGTGTCCTTTTCAGGATGGAGGTAAAAAATCTACGTGCAAGTGCGTAAAAGCTCCACACGGACCTATTTCCAACGGAGCAATTGGAAGCTATTAACGCCATCACGCGTCTTTTAAATCTTATAAACCAATGCACCCTCTAAGATAACATTATGCAAATGAGTTGTCCTCTCGATTTTGTGCATTCCCCGTTGTGAGACAGCATCTTCCCGGGGCGATGCTGCAGAAGTGCGGATGTGAAGGAGCAGAGAACAGTGCGAGAAACAATCATCTTTGAATATGGGGGCTCGCATTTAAAGCAAAAAAACCTGCTGCAGCTTTGATGACTGTTAAAAGTGAAGGTGTATTGCAGGCCTACAGATACATCACTGTGCAGTCGACATCAATATTTGCATTCAAGCTAATTGCGTTTGCAGCCACGTTGATCAATTCATCCCGGAAACTGCATGATCCAATAACTGAAAGTGAGTGTCATGTCAGCTTGGATATTGGATGTGAAATGACTTTCGGTCATGCTTCCTGTTATTATTTTCTAGTTTTAATGTAATGGATGAATTTCTGCCAGTAATGAATTCCGTGAAAGCAGCCGGATCTGTGTTTTGTGTGTGCGCATGCCGCTCTCTCTCTTCTACGTGTCTTTGTGCGTGCATTGAAGTAAGCACGTACATGCTTGTGTGTTTTTTTTTTTTCCTTTTGGTGTATGCGTGCGTGCCTGTATCTGTGTCTGTGTGTGCCACCAGTGAGGCAAAGTTGCCGTTCCGTGCCCCCTCAAGTTGCTTTGATTGCTGTTCCACAGTCTAACTGCGAGGGGAGCTCATGCTCTTTTACACTCAAGGTGTCATTATTGTGGCTAACGGCGAGACAACTGTGTGTGATACTGATACCAACTCTATGAAATTAGAGGAGCAGCTTCTGTTTTGAAATTAGTCCGGGAGCATTTATCTGCACTTCCATTACTGCCACTGAAATTCCTGTTTTGTTTGTCATTGTGCCTCTTTGGAAAGTTGCCCTTATCAGTTACATTCATGCAGCTTTAACAAGTATACCCAGAAAGAGATGCACTCTGTGCAGCCTTGATTGCCAGGTTAGAGTGTAAGACACCAGTTTTCAGATAAAATAGATACACTTCTGCCAAAGTGAACGATTACAGATCCAAATCTAGCTGATAAAGTTTGCGGTTTAGTCTCTAAAGCAATTTGAAGAATGATGAGTGGCACCCAGCTGTGGAGTATCCTGTGTCCTGCATGTGATCTTTAAGTTAATCTTTTAACATTCAGAAAAAGCATCAAATTGACAACAAATCAATGCATCCCGCCGTATTGTTTTCTATCTTCTTCAAATGTTCAGCGCAGAAAATTGCACTGGCAGCGGAAATTGCAGAAAGAAAAGCCGCCTTGTTCAGTATTCCTCATTCAATCTGGTGGCCTTTTCAATGGGCAAAAAAAGCCCTGGCAACATTGTAATCATTTTCAGAGAGGGAGACAGAGAGAAAAAAAAGGCATTCCACATCATGATGCCAAAATGAAAATGCCAGCAGTAGCTTAAAGCCACATTTGTGTCATGGCTTTAGATGACCCTGATGTCAATGATGATGCTTTCAAGGACCTGGAAAGGGAACATTCAGCAGCAGCAGCAGCAGAGGGTCCTTGGCAGTCGCGGCTTGCTGATGAATTGTCTGCAAAAGCGTGTGGGTTGTGATTCTTAAAAGGCGAGGAAGTAAACACGCATAAACATAATTATGAGGGAAAGGGCGATAGGATTCATGCATTCACCTTTTGCACGCAGAGATGCTTAATGTGAAGCATCTCTTCTCCAGATAAGGACATTATTTGCAAACTGTCTTTGTGCTGCACAGAGAGAACAGTGTTGTATTGGCAGCTCCCACCAGCTCTCTCAGCTCCTCTCTCTCTCTCTCTTTTTGTATTATTCTCGCATTGGCACGCCATTGTTTTTATGTGGGTGCTGGCTGCAGCTGTAGCGGCCAGAAGGCTGCCTCCCAAGAGGTTTGTGGGAAAAAAAAAAATCTGTTTTATTTATTGCAAACAAACAACAGGGTCATGTAATGACATGTGACAAAAATTCTCACAGTGATGCCGGAGAGCTAAGAATATTTTGGAGAGGCAGCTGAATCATTTGAACTCCTCTCGGGGCCGTCTGACCCGTGAACCGCTGCTATCAGTCACATAAGAACACATGCATGTAGATGTGCTTGTACTGCATGGTGTTTAAAAGGAATTCTCACCCCTGTAGGCTGTGAATTAAAGGGCTGGGGTCACAAGTGCTTGACTGCACTCTCAGACCCCATAAAATTAAACCACACTAAGCTTTGATAAACAACTCCAGATGGGCCTTTTGCTCTATTTTGAAACAATAGCCTTCATCTGAACATTTGTGTCGCACAGCGCACAAACTTGCAATGAGATATCTTCTACAAAAGCGACTGAAAACTTGAGATTCACAGCTGCATGTACACCTCCTTTCCATCTGTTTTTTCAGCTACTGCAGACACAAAGCTCTGACTCTATATGGAGCCTTAGAGGAGCTGTAAGCAGACTCAGGAAATACTCACAACAGTGACAATTTCATTCATATTAAACTATTCCAACACTCGACACACTCAGTTCTTCTTGACGCAGTCGCATGTCCAATCTCTGTATCCTCTCTTTCCCCTCAGAGTAGGAAACCCAGTCTATTTTAGCTTAAATTTCAGACACAATTAAGAAATAAACTGTGCATCAAAGTTAACACCCAAACTAAATTCTATATTATTTTATTTATTTATTCTTAAGTAGGTTTTTTGGGCCTTCTTGCCTTTATGGTAGGACAGCTGAAGAGAGACAGGAAATGTAGGGAGTAGAGAGGGGAAGACCGACGACCTTTATGATGAGGACTACAGCCTCTGTCTGTGGGGCGCTTAGACCCCTAGTCCACCAGCAACCCTAAATTCTATATTTTATAAGATAAAAATGCACGCTTTGACTCCCTGATAGCAGAGCCTATGTTGCATTGTGGCCTGTGTTCTGACTGCTGATGGACCTGAATGTGACGTTATGTAAAAATCATTAAACATTCAGTCTATTTGCAGAAGCAGCTGCAGAGCTCCATCCTGGGACTGCCATTATTTTGCAGAATTTGCTGGAGTGTTGTAGAGTTGGTCAAGACTGCTTATCCTCATTTAGCTGCATAGTAAACTGCATTATAGGACTGAATGATTAGAAGATTTTGGACAGTGTGTTGTTGAACTCAGTTTGAGTGTACGAAAGCAAATCTTGCATATTTGGCATGCTTTGACAGGTATGCAGTTGAGTATTTTCAAGTAAAACCATGAAAGAAAATGAATAGATAGCGCTGTCAGCAATAATGCTTTAATCGTGACAAGTTAAGGTCCACAATTGCATGCTATTTTGTCCCTTTCTGCACACCGTACTTTAGCCGCCTCAGCATTTTCTGCTTCCAACTGCAGCTGTGATAGAAAATAATGACTCCACAGCACTTTTTCAATGGCACATTTCACTTATAAAACTCAGTTGACATGTCAAAAGTAATATGCACTTTGTGTCAACGAAATTAAAATATCACAGGAGTACTTCAAGTTTGAGCAACCACCTACAAGCATTACATACAACTGCAGCTAGTCAGACTGATGTCAGAGTGCAACTGCTTCACAAAAGCTGGTAGAGCACTATTTTAGAGTGTGTGAACCGCCACAGATCTGTGGATGTAACTGAATCAGAGTGCTTGATAAATGAGTAGCAACTGACTGCAGGGTAGTCAACATCCAAGGGTCCATGGGATGTCTTGAGGTTGGCATGTTCCAACCAGTGTCCAGACTCTGAAGCTGTCTTCTGCTTCTAAGTCATGGTTTCAAAGCACAGTGGTGGAGCAGTGCAGCATTATTTTGAAAAATAAATCAAAAGTCAAGATCATAAAAGTACATTTTACTGCATTCAAATGGTTCCCAAATCATGATACTGGTTCCATCATCAAGAGTTTTAAACATGCAATAAAGTATGTGATTAATGGTGATGAACTATTGAAAATCTGCGATCCAGTCTAGTAAAACATTAATAATTTGAGAACCCCCAAAATAATCCTGACTTACTTTACCTTAGATCTTTGCAAAAGCAGACTTTGCATTTGGCAAACTTAAGCTAGCATGTGTTAGCTGTGATTGTTCAGTATTTTGTAGTTTTGTTAAAAAAAACATAATTACTTTAAAAAGTAAGAATCATTGGTGTTTTTGAATGTTTGGAGTCTGAATTTGTGAACAAAAGACTCAGGCAGTCTTCTTTCACAGGATTTCTGCTTTCTTTTGTACAAAATTCAGACTTTAAATTCATATAACACTTGTCAGCCAGGGTTGTTGGATACTTTGGAGTACAGAAAAACATTCTTTGGTGACGTCCCGTTAGATTTTTGCTTCTTTACAAAGAAAGACCTTGCTAATTTGGAAAACTTGGAAAGTATGCAGCTTTCTCTGTTGAGTGTACTAGCTTTCATTGTGCAGTTAAATTCATCCCTCTCAAGATATTTTCTTAAGATCAAAACCAGACCTTGCACGACCTGCCTGTATCTTGAGTGGTTGTAGAATGTTTTTCTTCACTCAAACAGATCCCTCCTTGCATACTGGCTCAGAAGATTTCTAGTCTCAAATATGCAAAAGTAGACCTTGCATATTTGGATAACACAGAAAACAGTCCTCGCATCTTGACCTTCCATTTTGCTGTATGCCAGGTCGGAGACACGGCATGTAAAAGTGATGCTAAAAGTAGCTTCTGTACAGACCTGACCCGCTGAGTCATTAAGCACTGCCAAGGAGCTCAGTTATTACTCTTTAAAAATATGATAACTCTGACAACACAGTAATAACCGCGGTCATTTATCTTGCTTGACACTGCTTTGGTCTTTGCTGGCTGGGTGATAGCTGTGAGAATTTCTGCCCTGTGCTGCTGTGTGGGGGAGAAAGAAGGAGGGAGTTATTTTGATATGATGTGGTCTCTCACTTCACCCAACAATACACATCCGCACCGGCCAGCGATTACAAATAGAACCTTTAACTTCATTTGCTTCAGTGTTGCCTCCCATGTTTCCTCCAGCGGTATAATTTGATCTGCTCCAGACTGGAAGTTGTGTCTGAGGTACTTTAAACACAATGTAGTCTTCTTACTGGTGAAATATCTTAGAGCCTCAATTTGTATGGAGATGAATCACATCTGTGACCAGAATTTGAAATTTGTCTATTTTGTCATAGAGATTTCCCCTTCTACCGTCATCTGCTGGCTTATTCTGTGGGCAGCCATGAGGTAAATACAGGGTTAACATAATGGGGAGGGGGATTTTTACACTATATTTAATACATTTCATCTTATATTGAACATTTCAACAAAACTTTAACAGCCAACATACTGTACAGTGTGTATATTCCTCACGGTGCACAGTTCAGTTTTATTCATATCCATGTGTGGCACCTTAAGCTTGACATAAAGAATGTTAAAGCTGCTTTCATCTTTTTATGTTATTGACAATGGATAAAATCAGTATAGCATTTGTGGCCATAAGTGATAAGCAGGTAGATCCAGAGGAGTGGCCTTAAAATTCCCCGCCTTGAAATCTGTTTGGCCACCCCATGTACCATCATAAATCCAACACTATGATTGGCTGTTTACCTTGTCAGAAGCGGGACTTATGTTCAATCCTATTACTTGGGCTGTTTTAGTAAAAGGCTATTTGTAGTTTTCTTTTGCATTTATGTTGCAAAATGTAACAATGTCCATTTTTTCAGTACTTTAAATTGTAACTATGAATTTATTTTCAGTCCTTCAAGAATCAAGATTAGATTATAATTTTTAAGAGTAAATATTATATCATTGAGAGTCCTTAAAAGAAAGTAAGAGATATATTAAGATTGAATATAATTGATTGTATGTAATAATACACAGAAACATCTCCATAATACTTAACTGCTAGTGAAAATGAATATGATGAGCTAAGTTAGATAGGCTAATCTATCCCTGTGTGTGTGTGTATATACGTACTTTGTGTCACCCCTTCACAAGTCAGAGCCCCAGCAAGGCTTGATCCACCCCTGATGATGAACCCTTGTTGAATTACCATCCATGTCTTTAGTTTCCCTGGGCTCAACTTGGATCATTATTTGGTCTGGGGTCTCACGACCTCAACAATCTGCTTGCAGACATAAAATCAATTTGCTTACTTTTTTCTTCAGAAAAATGCTAAATCTATAGAGAGACAGCAGAGTTCTTAACTAACTGTTTGACACAGTGGAGAATTTGGCCAGAAAATACTATTATATCAACCCGGACATGGTGGAGACCAAAACAGAGAAACAGGTGTGAATGTTCAAGGTCTTCAGATAGACATGAACACAACTACAAAAATGTTACTGTCTTTTCAACATATACATGAGCATAAGCTTGCTTCTATATAAACTTTATATGGTGATAATATAACAATGCTGTGCTGCTGCTTATTGTCTACCAGTTTCCTCAAAAGTTCCTTGTGTAATCTTGAGTTTTGGCCACAAGTATGTCTTGGTTTGTATTAAGTACATTCTGTTGGGGGATAGATTTTGTAGGTTAGATTGAAATACTTCAACCCAGTTCTTTTGCAAGCTATGTGTAGACATCACACTTCTTCTTTTGCAGGCGTATTCACACTGTGTACAATGAAAATACAAATCAATGTCCATGCTCGTAGCACATCAAGCTGTATGGTCCAGTCCAGTCACTATTACTTTCTTTTCTAGTTTAAGTCATTGATCGGAGTTGTTCAACACCATACCACATCCTTTGAACACAAAAATTCGTACCCAATCCACATGGCCCAATTGTGCGAATGATTTCTGTCAGCCTCATGCCGTCTGGTTCAGTGTGTTTGTGGTTTTCACAGCTTTCAGTGTTCCACTGTGCAGTTGCCACTTCAACAACCGTGCTTTCCTGGCTACACACTGGTCCCTTGCAGATCCATCAAAGGTGTTTTTGGGATAGTAACTCTGTGTTCTCATTAAAAACATTGTGCTTCCAGAGGTGCATCAGTGGCACATTTCCTCTCTCTCACTCTTGTCCCAAAAACGTCTGAAAATAACTGAAAGATGACAACTGCTCTGGTGGAGTTTGATCATGTCAGAGCGTTTTTGTAAGTGATGGATAATTAGATGACAGATTTAGCCCAAACACACCAATAGAAAGTGAAAGTAAGCGCTTAAGTTATCAGAACAAACACAGTACCACCTACTGAGTGTATATGGCCTCTAAAGCAGAATGTGGAAACAAAATACTGGAGGCAACAAAAGAATGGGACTCTTTATCTGTATTGTCTGGCGCTCAGTCTTTTTTAATGAGTTTGGGTCATTACGGAGACAAGACTGAGACGGGGATTTCACATCCTTGGAAATTAAGCCCATCTCAAAGGCATACTGGTTCTGGTTTGCCTGTAGAGCTGTCAATTTTGTAGAGGCAAGTGAAATTTTATGGTTTTAAAGGGTTGAGAGATGTAGACTTAATTGGCAAAATAATAAAAAAATGTTCCGTGTGCAAGTGGCTGAAAAGCTTCCCCTCACTTTTGGAATTCAAATGTGAATTAATCATAAAACTTTAGAGTTGAAACTCAATAAAAAAAAAAAAATTCTGATAC
The DNA here is from genome assembly GCF_009762535.1 of Notolabrus celidotus. NCBI lineage: Eukaryota > Metazoa > Chordata > Actinopteri > Labriformes > Labridae > Notolabrus > Notolabrus celidotus. The sequence continues at coordinate 10,188,599 of NC_048290.1, read as the reverse complement.
TGAAAGAAAATGTGATCATTTCTCAACTATTTAAATACATTTAGTGTCAAACTTTTAATTTCGTGGTTAATTTTAATGCAATCGTTAAAATACAGAGAAATACCAAGCGGCAAACTCCGGCCATGAGAATTGAAGCCAATGTGGAAGTGTTATAAACTGCAGTTTCTCGAGTGTCCACTTGTGGCTGGCTCCAGAAGTACCAGAAAACAACATACACACAAATTCAAAAAAGATGATCTTTACAGCAGAAATAAACATGTTTACCTTAGGCTCAAAGCCCGCCTCTTTACCTCACACTTACTCCACAGAAGTTAGTTTGTGTTTAGTATTTCCAATATTGCTCCCGCCGACGATCAGCTTCAAAACAGCGCTTCAGAAACTACGTTCATTATTTATACAGTCTATGATGAATTCATTTAAATTTGTTTTTGAAACAATATATATAAATACAAAGACTGGGACAAAAAGATAGTAGTTTCCATATATACGTATATACAATACAATACAATACACAAAAATATATCAAACTATATCTATGTATTCATCTATTTGATTCCAGTTATAGACAATCACAGTTCACAGCCCTAATTACAATCCAATGACACAATCCTACACACAAATATATATTTTTCATCACAAGAAAATAATACGTTGTTTTATTTTCAATGTGCATTTTATAAGGAATAGTTTGATGTGTCTGGACCACTATACTTGTTAAATTTTCTAACCAAAACTAAAGTGTTTTTTTTTCTTTCTAAGAGCCAGCTTATAGTTTTTCATTGTGAAATGCCTCAATTTGAGATGTGAACAATCATCGGATGTTAATCTTCCTGAAAATGTTTTAATTAGGCTTCTCACAGAGCTGCTTTTTAATCTTTTCCAATCTTCCTTGTGCTGACTTGCAAGTGAAGAAGAACTCCCTCCTGGAACATTTTAGGTACCCCCAATTATTCCTCAAGAATAGAGACACATTTGCTAAAACATTTTTCAAATAGTGGTGGGGTTTATGAAATAAAGCCTTGGAGGAGATTAAAAGCCTCTATTCTCAGAACATCTCAATTTTGGAAAATGAAACAGAAGAGGAGTCATTTGGGAGAGAGGGGAAATTCATAGACCGACCCGTAAGCAATGTGATGCTGGTGAGTCAATGCACTGTTGGCTCAGGCCAGTGGCTCTCAGCATTAGTGACCTATTTTACAGCTCGGGGCAGCAGCGGCCTACAAAGCAGCCAAAATCAAATCTGATCTGAATATTCAAATTGGGGTGGAGAAGTATCATGAAGTGCTGAGAAAAACCTCTGTATCTGCTATCAACAAGATACATGAACTCAACAATTTTAGCTTCCTTACATAATCTTATAATAGAGGCAATTTGTGGCCTCACTTGTTATCTAATTGTATGAGTGTGTGAGTATGCTAATGAGTAGGTACCCTGACACTCTGATTACAAGCTGTGGCCACAAATTATGTAAATTTACTTCCCTTTACCCCAAGCTGGAATTTTGTGACTGCTGTGAATACAGTGATTTAGATAACTGTATAAAGTCCCATTCAGACACGCAACTCAAGACGGTAGAGATGACAGTGGACTTCAGGAGAAGCCCCCCCCCACTCCCCCCCCTCACCATCCTGAACACTACTGTGTCTACTGTGGACTCTTTCAGGTTCCTGGGATCCACTATTTCCCGGGACCTGAGGTGGACCTCCCACATAGACACAATCAGAAAAAAGGCCCAGCAGAGGATGTACTTCCTGCGTCAGCTCAGGAAGTTCAACCTGCCCCAGGAGCTGCTGATCATGTTCTACACCTCCATCATCCAGTCTGTTCTGTGTACCTCCATCACTGTCTGGTTTGGCTCTGCAACCAAACTAGACAAACACAGACTGCAGCGGACTATAAGGACTGCAGAGAAAATAATCGGTGTCGACCTGCCCCCCATCCAGGACTTGTACCGGTCCCGGGCCAGGAAACGGGCAGGGAGCATTACCGCTGACCCCTCACACCCTGGACACAAATTCTTCAAACTCCTCCCCTCCGGCAGGCGCTACAGATCACTGTGCGCCAAAACAACCCGCCATAAGAACAGTTTCTTCCCCCAGGCTGTCACTCTGATGAACACTAAACCATAACAGTGTCATACCTGTCAGATAAATACTCTCTGTAAATATACATGTAGATATACAATGCAACAATTCTCAAGCAGAATTCCATATTTCTATTTTTTGTATTATTTAACTTCTATTTTATAATGTAAAACTACCTCTGCAACTCACCACTGCACTTTATCATATTATTTTAGCCTGTACATATTAGTCAAGCTATTTGTTGTTTCTTTGTATTTATAGCTAAGGTTATTGTTATTATATTTTCATTTTATTTTTTATTGTAGTTCTTATTCTTATTCTTATTCTTATGCCTTGTACAAAGAGAGCACAGTTTACCAAAGTCAAATTCCTTGTGTGTTCAAGCATACTTGGCGAATAAAGCTGATTCTGATTCTGATTCTGATTCTGATGTAAATGTGATGGCAGCTATAATCTTGCAGCATAGTCATTTATAGTGCCCTGAAATGAACTATGTTTACATTAAAGTGAAAACGCCTTCCGGTGACCGTTGTAACAATGACAGGTTTAAAGACAGAGTTGTTTTTTTTAAGCATGACAGTTGTCAATCCTTTACTTAAGGGCCTGTGTCCACTAACAGTGTTTTTTGAGCTTGTAGCACCAATTTTGTACTCTAAATGCAGTCCTTTAGTTGAAAATAGTTCAACTTTAGTCACCTCACCAACCAATCAAAATCTGATATCAGCTATGTTAACAGCAAAAGAGAAACTTGGTGAGTATTTTTTGAGGGTACAGTTTCCAGGTCTAGAGCTACATCTAATGTCAAGACCCAATTCCTTTCCATCGTTCATACTTTTTCTTTTTAAAGTTGCCTTGAATAAAAGCCGATATTAAGTACACAGAGCAATAGAACCAACATGCTGTCACTACCAAGGGAAGAAGAAGTGCTGCGATACAACCTTCGTAACCAACCTCAAGCGCCTGTGAGAGGCATTCTGAAATTGTGGTCACTGGTGCTGCCAGTAAAAAAGAAAGCATTAGTGGACATAGGCTCTAATTCACATAATTTATGATAGTTACTGTCATGACAGTCTTATAGAGGAAGTCATTTTAAACAAAACACAGATATGTCCCTCGCCTTTAAATAGATAGTTTAGATATTTTGAAAATGAGTGGAGTGCTAATCATCATACACTATAGATCTAAAGTTAGCTAAAAGGCCTATTTAAATGTGTCCTATTCAATTAGCAACCGGAACCTTCCACCTCTCTCTCTGCTATCTGGTATTACTCCAGTAAGCCCCTCATACCAAAGGACGCAACAAACATGCATGCCAACCTGTTTTTGGAGTTAAATACAAATGTATGGCGCTTGCAGACACTGAACATATACACATTTTTGTATTGGATCTTTTTAATTCAATATTTTTAGTGATATGCAATGATCAAAAAATGTTATCTTGACTGAAAATTAATATGACATAACGTTGCCTACTGTCGCTTTAAAAAGTCCAACTTAAGTTCCCTTATTCATGATGCCCCCTCTTAGGTAAACCAAGTTGTTCTGGTGCCTAAACCAACTCAATCTTAAATAAGTTTTGTCACATTAAACAACTTATTTTTTTAACACCTATGCAGCGTTGGATCAGAAAAGCTTCTATGTGTCATGGCCGAGGACAAACACCTGATAGAAAGAGAAAGATATTCAATGTCTCAGAAAGCTCCTGAGTCTCTGGAAAAGTTTATATGCAATTTTTAATCTTTGTCTATTGCATATAAACTTACAGGATCACTATTTATATTGAAAAACAATGACAAACTAAGTCCCAGCTCATACCAGAGCATGAAATATACCATTCCTTGACCTTTTCCACATGTTACATAGAGTATACGTGTCTGCAAAGGTACCCCAAGCTCTTAATGTAGGAGTTATTTTTACAAAATATGTCCCTGACCTTTGTGAGGAATTTCATTTGATACAAATCAGAACCTCCTCATTGAGTTTTTGACTAACAAAACATCGCCCATGCAATTTTACATCATAAACCAGATTTATTTTTCAAAAGTGACTAAACTGTTTCAGAGAGAACAGAAAAGTTATGTGTAAAAGCTTCAGTGTGTCAGACATGTAGGATACATGTAGGATACATGTCTGACTGCTGAGATAGAACATATCTAAGAAACGGATCATGTCTCTGGCGGTTTGTTTGGATTTTGTTTTATCTTCCAGCAAAGATAAAAAAATAAGAATGCAATTTTACAACAGTAGACAGCTGTTACATCTAAAAATTCTAACTCGCTAAAAACTCATGCTAGTTGCCAGAGGCAAGAAAACTTAAAGTAAAAGTTAGGACTCACTGAATTTTTATAACCACAAACTTCTTCAGTTGTACGAGTGCCCAAATGTGGTAAAACATATGTGTATTTACATCAGTACAGTACCATATTTAACATTTCCCCTGATACGTGGGAGGAAAACATCATCCCGGCAGTAGTTTCTCCTCTTCAAATGTAACTGCTGAAGCAAAACCGACATCATTTATAGGAGATACAGATGATTACCGCAGCATTCTTTTTCTCTTTTTTTCCCGGCAACAACTTCAGAGCTGTAAAAGACAGAGTGCTACCGCGACCAGAAGTAGAACATGAATGACCTGACACAGCACTTTCACAGAAGTACCAGCCTATAGATTTTATGTACCTGACCTTGCCTATGTCTGTATGTGTGTGTGTGTGTGTCAGTGCGTGTCTCCTGCACATCCTTTCAGTGGCTGTAGCTGAAAATGTGCCATGACAGCAGGCCTGTACATTAATTAGAATGCTAAACATAGATCTTTCATGTTCCCTTATGTCACTCCTATACGTGTGTCCCAATGAATGAACCATTAGTACATCTGCATTCATAGAATGTGACTTTCACCGCCTGAGCTCTGCAGCCCCGCCACATGTAACCCAAGGGACATTGATTGACTATGAATCAGTGTATATTTGAGATCATTCTTACTTTGCCTTCAAGGCTGTTACCACGGTAACTCTTGTAGCCTTGTATTACATCTCCAACTGTTGGTTCTGATTCTTATTTGCTCTGCGTAACGTCTACTTGTCATTATTTTTGATTCACTCAGTGAATGAATGAATGATGTGAAAAAAATGACTTGTATAATGAGTTGTCTTTTCAACTGAAGAGTGTTCACTGCCGTTGCTGGATTTGTATGTGTTTCAAAGTAAATTGATGTCTGAAGGCTCCGCTAATGCACTGGACATTATGAAGTATAAATTAGATTTTCCTCAGGATAAAGAATATAATTATAAGATGATAAATAATATATTACATGGCGTCAAAACCAGCGCAACAGGATGTGCTGCCGGTAATACTTAATTCTGAAATGCTTTTATTTTGGTAAATTTTTGATATTGCAGCAACACTTTGCATTTAGGGTGCTAATTTCATACTGAACGCTTCAGTGATGCGTTAGTCGTAATTATCTCATACATATTATTAACAAGCAGCAACCTCCGGTCTAAAAATATGAGTCCAATGCGGAAGTGCTAAAAACTGCAGTTCATCAAGGATCTGCTCGAGGCTGGCTCCGGAAGAACCTGAAACCACATACACACCAATTTAAAAAGCTGGTCTTTACAGCAGAAATAAACGTGTTTACAGCCTGGTACAAAAGACGCGTGAAGTCTGGATAGCTCATTTCTCGATCGGCCCAAACTGGGGGGGGGGGGGGGGGGGATTTGGAAAATATTGAGATTACTAGTCTTCCAATGAGAGGCACAGCTGACTTGATTGACAGGCGGGAACGCTGTACCTGTTTGCTTGGAGGCTCAAAGCCCGCCTCTTTACGTCACAATTGCTCGACAGCAGCAGTATGGCTGCGTCCGACGATTGGCCTCTTAACCTCTTATCTGTTTCTTATCAGAAACAGATAGGTGACGTCATGGATACTACATCCATATTTTATGCAGTCTATTCAAAATTAATTTGAGAGTAATAAGTAGCTTAGCTCACTATATTTTATAAGTAGTTAGCCCATGTGTTACTGTAGAAACATGCCAGTGCAAGATGGCAGCCTCATAGGAAGGGGACCCGTTTTTAATGTAAATATAAAAGCTCATTATATTTTATATTCTGGGGATTTTTCACTAATTTAAACATATTCATGAATGTTATATTCAATTTCTATCAAGTCTTTTCTGCTAAAGGCTTTTAGTTGCTGATTGGTTGCTGTGTCAGTGTCTACTGTTGTGCTTCCAGATTACGTAGGCTTAAACATTGCTCATCTATAATGGGTGTCTCAGTTGAAAAGCAGTGACCTGGGATTAAACGTCTCAAAAAATAGCAAGAACTTAAGTGAACCCTGCCAAATCCCACATGTAATGTCCACTGAAGATGAAACAAGCAAGCAGATGTTTCTGAAAGGCATGAGCAGATGGAGCTATGCATCATTTCTAATGAAGAAATCTACTGGAAAGCTACCGACTACAATATTGATGATTTCTCTGTAAAATGCATAAATGTGACCATTACTTCCACTCCCTTATAAAATAAGATCCCTGCTAAAACACAGAGAACCCTTCCTTTTAAAAAAAAAATCATAAGAGGCCACTTGACAACAGAGATATTATATTCACCCGTGAAGAAGGCCAGCTGTGTTATGATTATTTAAAAAAATCCTGGACAGAAAAGGTCAATCTTCAAAAGCGCTCACAGTTTGTTGGAAACAGGGTTAGGTCAACCATCATCATGGATTCAGAAAAGGGGATGAGGAAGTGCTTATTTAAAAATAGAAGGGGATACTGTGGCCAGAGAACAAGTAAAAATAGACAAATGCTACATCAAATAAGCTATAAACTTAGTAGGACAAATTAATGGGACAGACCAGGGACTTTTGCAGTACACTGCAGTTACTCAAGCAGGGGCGCCACAAGGGATTTTGGGGCCCATGAAAAAATATCACATTTGGCCCAACACTCTTTGTTCTAATATTTATCAAGGCCTCTGTCAGTCATGGGCCCCTAGCATCCCCCAAACACTGGCCCTGTACTGTTTGCTTAAGTTTGAATATCCTACATTGTACACATTATCTTTACTCATCTTTTAGATGGCTCTTCCTTCTTTACTGTATTGCCCAATGAAACCATTGGATGTACTTTGTATTCCAACAAACCAAACGTCAATATACATATAGGAATAGTGAATAAAAGTAAAAGTAACACATTTTACAAACAAATCAAATTATCTAAATTAATTAAAGTTCCTGTGAGAAACTTTGTTTGTGCTGATTTTGGCACCCCCTGTGGACAAATGTGTACCCCTTTCATCTCGGCTGATTTTGTACATTTGAAATTAGCATTTTCTGACAAAAAAAACAAAACAAACTTGTCTCACTCTCTTTTCGCAGTGAAATATATCACTATCATGTTTGCCATGGAAAAAATATAAAAAGGCTGTATCTACATTGTGCTGTAAATGGAATCACATCTGAAGCCTACAGGAGATACAAGCATTACAAATTAGAATATTGACATTTTCAGTCTTGTTGTCAATGGTATCGTTTGCCATGCAGGGCATTAAGAGGAATCACTATTATTTTCAATCTGTTTTATAGCCGATCAAAAACTCCTCAAAGGAGCTTTAGATAAATTTGAATAGTTTATTTTGGTAGTTTAGGGTTGGGTTTGGGCTCAAAGGTGCCTCCTGTGTACATTCTGAAATGCTTTGAAAGTCATGTTTTTAAAAAATGCGCTCTCATTGTCATTTATTACTGGCAAGCTAGCTACCAAGTGTAAAACAGTGATAGGGGAAGAGCCACAAAGGAACCACTGAATTAGATTGATGCGGTTATACTATTTGCTGTTACTCAACATTTATAAATAAGATATTTAATTGACGTATTTATTTGTGCTAAGTTTGGTAATCTCCTGGAAGCTGCTCCTGCAAGGCCTTGAAGTGAAATAGTGTCATTGGGATGTGTTCATCACCTGGTACTGATAAGTGAGGATAAAAGAAAAGGCAGCAAAATCACCCCCCCTCCCAAACAGAGACAGGCTGATGTCAACACAATGTCATGTTATATGTCATAACAACTCAGTCAAGCTAATGGAGTACATACACTTTGGGCCTACTTTAGCTCATCCACACTATCCAAGATTAGGCTTTCTGGCACAAATATTCCATACTATATTAGCCTCATTATTTCACAGATAGACTGCGTGTGATTACTCTGCCTCACCACCACCTGGTTGCTTGCCAAGTCAACTGAACCTTCAAATTCTCTCATATGACAGGATGGAAAATAACTAGTCTCACTGCAGCAGAGGTTTTCATGCACTGTTGGACTCCATTCACCTCTACTTTGGTTTCCATCAAGGCTGTTGGGATTACTAATAAACAATGGCAGTGGGTTGCCACCTGGCAACCTATAGCAACTGTCCAGCAGAGGGAAGAGAAACAACCAGCTGGTCATTCCTTTCCACATGTGCCAGATGCTGTCCTTTCCACTGCATATGTGCGGTGTACAGTAGAGACTGATGCTTGTTCTGTTGTGCATCCATCCTCCTCTGAAGGTTATTACCATAGATTGTATAAATAACAGATGTAACAATTGTGACATCTTCCATTGGTTTTCTAAAGCCTTTTTTGTAGCTCTTCATGGCTGCTGCCATGTTGGTTTTCTAAAGCCAGAAGCGAACATATTTGGGAGATGGTTGGCGCTGGAGAGGAGGCAAATGCCAGGTTATCAAAGCTGTACACTCCATGCCTATGGCTGAGTCTGGTGGTGAACGAGCTAGTTTACCATAGCATTTCCCATTAAAATTTCTATTCATTAGGGATGTACTGGAGAAGCATATTTCCGTGTTGTTTATACAGGAATTTGAATTCTGACTAGCCAAGTAGTCTAAAGGTAAGAGAACACTCTTTATTTAACATGGCTTTACACGGAACCTAAGCACCTCCAGGTAAACTGTGACAAATTGGTTTGTGGAATACAACTTTATCTCCATTTTCTAAATCATAATATTAACAAACCACTAGAAGATGCCATCTGTTGTCTATGCTTGTTTATCTCGGTAGTAGAGCTGTATCATTATGGGAGTAGCGGTCAGTACTGTTAGGGTGACACATTTGCATAAAAAGATTCCAAAATGCATTAACGACTGAACACTGCTGAGAGTTTAATGCAGCAACTGATGTAGCCGAGGTACATCTAGCAGACCGCGAGAGGCACCCATTTGTCACTCAAATATGTAGCTCTTAAACAGGATTTGGTTGCTTTTGAGGCCAGCCTCGAGTGGCCACTTGTGGAACTGCAGTTTTTGGGACTTGCACGTTTGTGTAATTCTCAACCCTGGTGATTGCTGCTTGTTTAAAGCAGATAGAGACTCAAAGCAGAACTTTGACTCTATGTTCATAAAAGCAGCTTTAACTACAGAGTGTTGTATGGTTTACCTCCGTACAGTGTAATCCTGTGCTATTGTGCTCTGTCTGCAGCTGCCTTATGTAAGCCTCGTACTGTGAGTCCCACTTCAAAGAGGACACGATTGGAGGGCAAATAAAAGCTTGAAGTCAGTCAATTGGCCCTGAATTGCCCGAACTTAACTGCAATATCAGCAGAGAAGAAAAAGTGGCTGGCGTGGTCAACTTTTTTTCATCGGCTTTCCTTGCTCAGCCCCTCACATTGACATCAGGGCCAGGTGGATGGGGAGGAAGTGGAAGGAGAGGAGGCAGTGTGCTCGATTTATCAGTAATTATGGAGTGCTATTTTCTCCGTCTCCTATCTATGTCTGCCCTGGGAAGCGGTAGCCATTCTTTAATCTTGACACCCGGTGATCATGTAACACGAGGAAGAAGTGCCTATTAGAGGTGGAGAGAAATTGGAGGGGGGCTTCTCTCCTGATCCTCTTTAAGAAGGGGGTTGGGGTGACAGAGATGGCAAGTTCGGGGATACATGAGGGAAAAAAGGGTTGACAGGAGATGGAGGTTGAGGAAGTGAGGACAATTATGGAAGCCGTTTCCAAAACTCAAGAGGTTTTCTAAGGGTAGCTGGGTTAAAGGGAACATCCAGGGACTCCTCAGAGGAGTTTTCTACTGGTATATAAAAAAGGAAAGACTCGCCAAAGGACACTTGAACTAATTTGATTTTTCAAGATGAACTAAAACAACTGTAATAATGTGAAATGCAGTTGTAAAACAGATCAGGTCTTTATGCTGCTCCCCCTGGGCTTGCTATGCAAGGAGTCAAACACAGTGAAGAAAATGTCGGCGGTAATTATATCATGTTTCTGGATGATTTTGTATCAGATAACTTGAGTCAGTCAATGGCTAAAGGTTGCATTTCATGCCTCTTTGATTTAAGTTCAAGAATATATCTGAAAAAAATCTGATGAAAACCTCAGTAGAAATAAAAAAAAAGCACATTAGATGATACTACCATCTTTCCTGTAACACTGTGACCCAAGAATTCAAACAGATGAAAGTCATTCTTTCAATCATCCCTCTATCTTAATTGGTAAAAACTGGATACCCACATTAACTCAGTGTATATGCAGGTAATTACACGTCACAATATTCCCAATTTGATTAATTCTGCAGTACTTCAGTGGATGACACACTTGTTGCCTTCAATCAAAACAGCAGAGGAATTTGAAATACACACACTTTACATGAATAATTTGCTTTCTCAACTGAGTGTAGTGCTGCCAGCTCGGCGCCAACCTGGCAGCTCACTCCATTAACCATCCTGTTCTAAATTTGGAATAACAGGACATCACATTGTGCCAAGATTATCAGTCTTATAAGTTGTTCTTTAGGCAGAGAAGACAGACACAGACGAATCCTAAGCGTTTGAAGTACGAATAGAGAATCACAAATCAGCCCACACTGGGCCTATTTGCTTCGCCGGAATGCTGTTTTAGCACTGAAATACCCCACAAAATCCGACAAGCACGCCTGAGCCAGACAGGGAAAAGATTTGTGTTTCAGTCAGATTTGTGTTTGAATCAAACTGCTGACAGTGCGCTGACTGGGAGAAGATGCACTGTGTGTGCACTGTAAATTCACAAGCACCTCATATATGATTTAATCTTTCACTGTATACTGTGATTTACTCTGAACTTCTGCTATATTTAATTCCTGACGGAGGAATAATGGATACAGTGTTTCCATGATGTGGGTATTCTGCATACTGTGGTGTTATAGCTACATTCTTTTTTATTAGGATGCTTGCTGGAGGTTTGCTGGGTGGTAAAAATATGTTCTGTTGCCGGGTGGTTTGCACTTTTATCTCATTTTGAAAGTGTCTGGTTTCAAATCTTGGCTCTGGTTCTTTGTTTGGAGTTTCAATGTTCTCTATGATTGAATAATTTCCCCCGAAGTTCCTAGTTTCTACCAGTTCCTTGTACATGAAATAGAATTCCATTAGCAAGTGAGCTGCCTAAAAAACAGGATTTGCAGTGCCTAAAAATACTTGTTTAAAATGGATGTGCAAAAGGTTGTGCTGTGTTGTACTGGAGTTGCAGGGGTCACGCCATTGGGGACATGTATACATACACCAAGTCATGTGTGTAATATGACACATTACTGATTGATGTGCTATTGATCATATACATCGATCCTATATTGCTGCTCATTCAACCACATAAATACATATACAGTAAATACGCATACAGTGAATGCCATGTTTGCAAACAGACACGCATTGATTGAATCTTATAGGACAAGGGCAGGCCCACTTTTAGATATGCATGCAAAAAAAGACCACAAATCAAACACATAACCCACAAACACACCCACACACTCCCCAAAGACCTCTGTTCTGCTGTGCTGATGGAGCTGGCGTTGTTCGTTTTAATGATGGAGAGGCCAGGCCAGGTGAGCAGTATCCTCTGTGGTGTTTTTGCAGACTCAGCACACCATCATGACATCGATGTAGGGCAGAGAAGAGGCAACGTGGCAAGTCACAGTGGTAAGCAGAAAAAAAAATATGCTATGGTAGTATTAGCCTTTGGCTGGATAATGGTCTGGCTACATTCAAGGAACAGCAGTTCAGCAAACGGATCACGACACAATGACATCAGATTTTATTCAGTCACTCACAATGGAGCTATTCATACAGCTGCCATATCCTATGGCATTACACCCAGAGCATCACGCTTAATTATTGTTACAATTAAGGGTGTGCTTGTTTGGTTTACTAAACAATAATTGTCCTTGCGAGTTGGCACCAGAAGTACTAGATGGTTATGGATTTTGTTATTTCATTTTTGCCCCAAATGCCAGTCATAGGCTGTCTAAGCTTCAGTGCCGCCACCTGTCATTAGCTGGGGCTGTAGCTTCTCTTCATGGTTGCTGCCACAATGCTAAAGCTCTACTACCTGGATGTAAAAGCACAGATGATGGATCGCATCTTGTAGCCTGGAGTAGTTTGACAGTATTTTGATCTATCAGGATGAAGTTCTATGCAGGCTGTGTCTGGATGAACTGGCACATATAAAAAGTCGACTAAAGCAATTTGTCATCAGCACAAGCATTTAGACAGCAACTCACAAAGTGGCCGAAGGCTGGGGGAGCTAGCTCTGCTAACTTTAGCCACACTCAGCAAAACAATTTCAGGATTTCTGAGTGTTTTCTTGACTTTACTAGTTTGTTGGTTGGAGTTTCAGTTCCCATTTTAACAACTAGGAAAAAAAGTAGCTTGAGAATCCCAAGTTATGTCAATCTACAGCTTCTCCTTTACTGAATAACTGCGAGAACAAAAAAAGAGCAAAAACTCAGTGGGAAATCTCCGTATTTCAAGTTAAAATAAAAGATCAGTGACCCATAAGCAACAGCTAGCATTAGCATTCAACCTATGCCTTGCTAACATTGCATTACTTAGGAAGCCAATGCCACCATGCTAATGTAATATAACTTTAATTTGATATTTGCATATCTTCTTGTATGTGTAACACTATTAAACAGTAAAGGTAACTTCATATTTTTTTAGTATTGGCTAAATGCTAACATTAGCTTCTGTCTGAAAATAGTTAGCCTGTTTATCATTACATTACACAGGAAGTCAATTCTACTGTTGCTACATGATAGCACTGTAAGCTAGGCGTTTGCATCCTTCCTCTTAACATTAAAGCTATCTTTGTAGTTTTTGTTATTAGCTGAATGCTAACATTATCTTTTGTCTGACCGTAGCTCATGAGATATCAAAACTTCTATTTAAAATTGACATATGGCCAGATTTCTGCATTTTTGATGTTCATTGTCTTTTCAGTACTGTTCAATTATGAAGCAGTGAGATAAAGACAACTGTTGATGATATTTGTTAGTTTACTGTATTCTGACAACCTGAATTACAGCAGTATGACATCATAACAACATTTTCAATCCTTCTCCCCGAGCAGAATGTCAGGAAAATGGATTCAGTGAAATATGATGAGTGGTTAGTCATTGGTTTTGCAGCACAAGAAAGTTTAATAAAGAGGACCACTTCATTTTTAATTCTTTCACCTCTAGACTGTTCTTCCATTCATTTCACCATCTAAGCCACACCTCTTGGCTGCAATCCCTTCATCCCCACCTCTCTCTATTGTTACATCACTTTAAAATTCAAGTGGCAACCTCCTCTTAGTTCATCATCCACTCAAGTGAGCCTAAAAATCACTCCGTCTCTCCTGCCCACATGGGAGCAAATCGCTAATCAGTGCGCTCTTTATTAACCCATTCAACGGCTGCTGAGGCTCACCGAGTCCCATTGCTTTTAGTAGCCTTTCCCAAAAACCCATTCTGCCACTTCCAGTACAAATTGTACCAGATGCACAAAACACAAATAGAGACATTTTGCGAAAACAATGATTCCACCAAGCCACAGCCTTGTCTTGAAAGAGGAAATGACTCACTAAAGCTAATGTTCAGACCAGACAAAAATGGTTCTCCCAGTAGGAGTGTCACTTAGGCATAATTCCTCCTAACAGTATAACATCCCAGTGGACTGATACACATTTTCTCAGTATCTGCTGTACTTAAAAGGCAGCAATCAGTCTTTAATCTGTGATGAGCCCACATAAGAAAGAGATCAACTGATTTACAGAAAAAAATAGGTTTTGACTCGACTGCAGAAAAACAAGTCTTCATTGCAAAAATGTCTTTGCGTAGGCTAAAAATATTTCCAAATTCATGTGTACAGCAAAGGCAAACGAAAAGGAAACAAGGCCTTAGATTTTCTATTTGAGTAGAAGATCTATATATAAGCAGAAATGTGTTTCTGTTATTCTTGTGCCATTAAATGATTCAGATGTTTTACTGAAAGTCTACCAAATAAACCTACAGAGGCATCTTGTTTGCCTTCTGTCAAAAAAGCTGTCAGGACTTTTCTCTGGCAACAAAATGCACAGAGGAAGCATCAGTGAGCTTTAATACATTCACTTATTTTGTATGTATGTTTTAAAATGTTAAGATTCTGAAACAGTTATTAATCATTACAATGGACCTCAGTTCTTCCATCTAGGCATTCATTGGGCACAACGTTTTGAACACAACTGAAGATTTACAACTTATCGTCCTAATGAGCTGTGTTATCATATTAGACCACCATGAGCATTGCACCTTGCAGTATTCAGCTAGTTACAGCAGCAAGGAAAAACTTCCTTCTGACAGGCAGAAACCTTGAGCAGAACCAGACTCATGTCAGAAAGCCATCTGCCTTGACCGAGTTGAGGTTGAAAAGAGGAATAGAGGAGAAAAAGAGAGAGAGAGCGATGATGGTGATGAGATGAATAGTAGTAGTAGTAGTAGTAGTAGTAGTAGTAGTAGTAGTAGTAGTAGTAGTAGCTGTTGCCGCTGGAGTCCAGCATGTCCATATCAGCTGGAGACTCGAACGTCAACAGCAGGAGGATGTCTACAGACGCTACTCAGAGGAACCTACGAGGCAATGGAGCTCAGGGCCTTCAGAGAGGTCTATGGTTAGTAACTTTTAATCGGACAGGGAGCGATAAAGTAAGTGATGGGGGGGTTGGGGGGAGGGGCGGGAGATAGGATCCTAGTGTGTCAGTGTGCAAGTTCCCCCGGCAGTCTAAGCCTATATATCAGCATAACCAAGAAAATTAGTGTTACTGATTCGTAACTCTAGTGCTGACTGGCAATGGTGACGACTTTTATAAGTTTAACCAGTTAACTTTGCACATCTGTCATTGGGACAAATACAAAATGTGGATAGATCCCATCCAAATTGATTCCTCTATTTCCTTCTCTATATTTATCCGACTTTTGTAAGATTTTGAAAGAACAACACTCTGTTTCAAACAGCTTAAAGAAACCGCTGAAGCACTACTGTTGTGTACCAATATAAAGAAAGATGGTCTAATCCTTGTGTAAATAACAGTGGCTTTAATTTAATTTACAACTGATGTACAGTAAGTGCTTCTAACCCCAGAGAAAGAAAGGATTACCTATATCACCCAATTTATATGTAAATTGAAAACAGACATTTGCCGTCTTTATTGGAACATAAACATTTGAAGAAGACTTGAGAAAATCACCCCTTCTCTTATTTGGCCCACAGCACACATTTGGAAAAATTAGTCATTGAATTATTTAGCAGCTATAGGCTTTGTAAATGGTCTGCACTTATACAGCAGCATTGAAGTCTTGTGACCCCTTGTAGCACTTTACAACACATGAGATTCACCCCATTTAGGCACATTTGTTTACTCACGGCAGAGGCTCACACGCACACCCTCACTGCCATGGATGGCACAGCCTTTGGGAGTAATTTGGGGTTCAGTGAAAGATGCGTCAACATGCCTCAGGACTTTTTTTTTTTTTCATTGGCTATCCTGCACTGAGGTTTTCCTTTGGTGCATATAACTACAAATATCTTGAAATGTCATGCATTTTAGATGCCTTATGACTCAGTTTACTTCCGTTTGAGAAAGGAAAGAAGCCAAAGAAATGGCAGAGCACGGGAAATGAAAATGCCAGCCTCGTGGCAAAAGCCTCTGAGCTCCAGCATGAAAAGGAGACAGCTCGGGGGAGGAATGGAGCGACAGTGGAGGAATTTCAAAGGCGAGGGGTCAAGAGTAGTCTATTTTCAATCCTAACATGGGGAATGGGAACAAGTTGGCTGCTATAACACGTATCAAGAGCGCTATTTTGCAAACGATAACCTCCCGAGAAGAGGAGAGGAAATGTGGCGCGGAAAGGGGGAAAAAGCTTTTCTCAGCAAAAATATTCCCAATCCTTTTAGTCATATCAGGCCTGGAAATGTCTGCTTAGGATGCCTTTGCACTTGTGGATCTATGTGCTTCATAACTATGTGTGTGCATGGGAGGAGGCAAAGCAATAAAGCAATAACATTTTGCCTACATGACTCCTCTTGGATGCAGTAAAGAAACTTTCATTTTGAATCACTGAAACATCAAACCATGACATTAAACATCTGTGACCTCCATTTTTTTGGGCTGTAATTACACAGACATGGATCTGTTAGATGCATTGGATAACTGCATCTGCAATAAGTCCGCGAGAAACTCTTACATACATCCATTAGAGGCATTTCCAACTGTTTTGAGACTTAATTGTCATTGTCCTTGGCACTGCAGGGTAATTTCTGAAAATGCTCCCAGGGCTAAACGGCAGATGCATCCAATTCATCTGGAGACAAACGGGGAATAAAGGCACCCTCCTTTGGAGACTCCTTCTTATATATGCTATAGGCTATGACAGATTGCTGAGCATGGCTTTGAATACAAATAAACACAGATGCAGGGTTCTGTGTGGGACTTCCATGCTACGGAACCTGTAATGTACATTAAGTCAATTGCAAATGACAAACTGTAGGTTAATAAATGACGTTGTATTGTAGTTGACATGGAGTAGGTTCATTCTAACGGTGAAGGAGATTGAGCCTGGCACTCAACAAAACACCCTTAGAATATTGATATTCATGCACAGCACTGACACCAGGCATACGTAATACAGTGCACTTTCGCTTCGCAATGCTTAATCTGCAAAGAATTGAGACGGAGGCATTTTTTCCCCCCACCATCTGCTGTTTGTCTCTGCAGATTTTGCTGATTTATGGAACCCTCTGACTCTGTCTTTTTCTCCTTTCCTTCCATTTCACAAATTTATGGCTTTGAATTAGGAACAATAGAGGAGGTGACTGTTGCCTTGACACCCCCCCATCCAGAGAGCAAGGCGCCGGGTCAGAAAGGAGGGGACTCTTGCCAAAGTCTTGCAATTTGCAGTTTTTGGTCAAATTGGGAAGTAAACATGAAAGTGGGAGGAAAATGAGGTCAGTAAATTCAGGGGGATGGCGTTGCATCAGAGTGTGCGAGCAAATGGGGGTAGCAGTGTGAACAAAAATAACCCACTGCAGCTGGACAAAAAGCTCTCTCCACATAATGCCAGTGGTCCGCTCTCTTGAGAGGGCAGCAGCTGTTATGTATTTCTGTCAGCGAACCACCCCCCCTGTGGAAAAAAAGTCTAAAAGTGTAAGGTTGCGTCAGAAAGGTTAGGTGAAACAGCATTAACGCTCAGAAATGAACAGGCGCGACATTTCCTCTGTTTTCTTTTTCTTTCTCCTGATATATATACATCTGGGTGCAGAAATTGCCCGAGTATGACGGTCATTAGGCCTGTGAGTGTGAGAGTGAAACTCATTGTTCTGCTCAGGCATCATTGCGTGCACACGCTGATAAAATCCAGGATGAGAAAAACAAGAAAATATTCTTTCTCCGCACCTCAGATGCTGAAATAGGATTTTGCAAATCACGCCCTCACCCTGATAAAATGATACTTTCCTCACATATGCCTCTAAAATAAAATGCAGCCCTGCAATCCAATTGCAGTCTCGCAGTTGCCTCGCAACAACACATCATCACACCCAGCCCTGTAGCACCGATAGCGAGATTTGAATAAAATGTTTCAGACGCGAGCAATTATGACAGATCAGTCACAGAAGGGAGAAAAAGAGGAAGGAGGATCTCCTGCTTAATTCTGCTGGTAATTACAGCAGAAAGAAAACATTAATGTGGCCTGAGGTGAACTCCGCTGCAGCTTCATTTTAATGCCTTTTATGGTTGTTGTTGTTGTTTACTGCTGGATGCACAGATTGCATAGCCGCAAATGCATCAAAGAAAAAATAAAATGGCATGCAGGCAAACAGCAGATCATGTATTCATATTACACTTATCCTGCACTTGCTCTCTACAAGGTAAATGTGTTTAAAATCCCTGCGAGGCATTCACTCTCTCTTTCTTTCATTGTTTCCTTTGGGGTGTATTCAGTGAAAGCCATACAGTGGATAACATCACCTGACATTTACATGCATGAGCAGGGAAGAGCTGCAGAGCAAAAAGTGTCATTTACAGCCTTCCAGCTACTCCTATCCAGGCCCTTTATTCATGTCAGGAGCTCCTCTGGGTGCATTTTCAGTCTGACCAGCTAAGGGAGCAAAATTGGCTCTGGCGTTTTTTTTTTTTTCCTTTAATCTCACATTGTTTCAGTGTTTCAACATGAGAACAAGAGGTAGCATGAGGAATCTGTTACGGTTGGCATATTTTTTTAATCCAAGGGAGGTGAAAGACGACATATTCAAAACAAAGAGCGTGCCTGGCGAGGTAAATCGAAGGGAAGCAGTCAGTGGTTTCTCATCAATAAAACCACAGAGTAATTAGAGAAAGCACTTGAAAGCCAATTTGCAGGTTGACAAATGATCAATCTTCATCTGTAACGCCACCACAGTAGCATAAAGCAACAGCAACGGTGGATATGGGAACAAAAAGCATACCTGTGCTGGCTCTGTTTTCTCATTCAGTTTGGTATTAGAGGTGGGAGCCTGCTGTTCTTTTGCTTCTTCCAGCTCATCCTGGAATGAGATGAATACAGGAGCAAATAAAAACTGATGTGCTTTATTCAATTAATCAGTTCCGGAGACATATGCTAGTGATAATCGATTCAGCTCTCACATCCAAAACTGCGATGGGAAGGTGAGCTCTGCTTATTAAAAAACAGATTGATGGGGAAAAAATTCAAGTGCCAGAGTATTTTTATTTCCCTTGCTGTAGAATCCCCCAAGAAGCAGAGTCATTTTATTTTTTATTTCATGCTTAATTTAATTGCCCCGTGGTTTCAGCAGAGTTCTAATTCTTTCAAATCTCACACCAAAAAAAAAAAAAAAACCCTTATCTTCCTCACTGTTTGCTCTAAGATCTTATTAATTAGTTCACTTTATGACAGAGGCAGCCCTTGTTTAGAACCAGCTCATAAACCTCCCCCGCATTGCTGCTGTTCACCTGGGCAGCTATCAAATAAAACCTTGCAGCACTCTCCTCATCCTCCCCCCACCTCCTCCTCCTCGCACCACTTCACATGACAGATGCATCCGGCTCCCCTTCTCCCAGCTCGCATTGATCTCCCTCCACACCAGCCCCCCGAATAGATTTGGACACAATAATTCAGCAGCCAGGTAAATTGGGATAACTCTGACCATTAGTGAATTAGTTTGCTCTTTAAAATCAGCCATTGATCCCCAAGCTGAGCTGATTGGTTGCTGACCAACCAGAGAATTTAATTATCAAACAGTGTTTGCTTGCTCAGCCATGTTTTTTTTTTTAATCTGAAGGTCAGGGTGCCACTGCAGGTCTTTTCTTGTTTTTTCTTTCTTGTTTTTTTAAGAAACGACACACGCAAAGAGGCGAGAGATTCTACGAGTAAGGAAAAAAAGAAAAAAAGAATCCAGTACAAACCAAGTTAGCCATGGACCGCTTTCCCATTCCTCTGTCGCTTCCCAGCAATTGCAAGTGGCAGACCATTACCACGCCTCTCCAGACATGGCTGTAAGCGGTGCAATAGTAATTCCTAGACTTCTTATGACACTGGTTTGGCATATTTAGATGCAATTGTGCCCTCTGTCTCCTCATTCTGTCATTCCCTTGCATCACGTAACCCTTTAGTCCCACTGGGGTCATATTAATATGAAATGCAGACTTAAAATAACCTGGAGGAGTATACAAATCCAGACATCCATTACCATGAGCCAAAGGTTTTGCTTGTATTCTTGCATTTTACTCATATCAGAAGAAAAGTAATTGCTCTGAGGATTTGTGCTGGGCAGATGACAGATTATGTGAGGGATGATGTATAATGAGAGGGTGGTTATGCGAAGTAGAATCCTGACAGGGTGAGAGAAGACACCGCCCTGAGGTAGGGTCTTGTGTTTCGCACAAGCTGCAAAATTAAAGACATAAACAAGTTGACACCAATTATTGATTGACAGATTATCTTATTGATTTGAAAATTATTTTTGTTATCCAGCAAAAAAAAAATAGTCCCCCAGATTTGACGGTTGGTAGTGCTTCTATGGAAACGTCCCTTTTGATGCACTCCCAAGTCGAATAAACATTGCACTCATCATCTTCATTAGTGAGTCATAACATCCTACATTACTTCTGCAAACCACATTCAAATTAACATTTTCCTTCACAATAAAGTCAAGCATTAGTGTTTTTCTGTTAGCACTAGGGATACACCGATCCTACTTTTTAGGTCCAGATACCGATATCGATACCTGGGCTTTGGTATCTGCCGATACCGATACTAGCCGATCCGATCCTGGTATTGATTTAACAATCTCTATTCCTTAATGTGAGGATAGAATCATGGTTTTGGCACTTTCAGGCTTTTCTGACTTGATTGTGAATTGTACCTGGGTTCCAAGTGCTAAACCAGGGGCTGGATTCCCTTAATTTCAAGGATCCGGAACAATTAAATCCAATAACCTGTCTGTTTTTTCACACTTTGACTCCATTAATAGAAGGTTTCTTACTTCTTTGCAGTAGGCTACAGCTGAAGTAAACTTCTTCCTTTGGGCTCCCTTTTTTGTTCTAAGCGCCACTGCCATCCGTCGAAACATTACCACTGCACATGTTGCAAGTTTCTGGCGGAGTTGTTAGCAAAAGAAGCATGCACCTAAAGTCTCTGTAGTTATCCTCCATCATGCTCCATCGGGCAAAAATGCACAGACCGGCCGGCACTGATGACGTAGGAGATGCACATGGCAGTTGTAAACACAGAAAAGCATAGAACTGAGATGAATAGATCTGCCATATGGATCGGCACTATATATCACCCTTTGTCACCGATATCCGATCTAGCTTTTTGCCGATAGCTGATTGGTGCATCCCTAGTTAGCACTATTAACATACATAAAATAACAGCAACACCGCGTAAGGTCCTCTTCCTAGTAACTTTCCGTTGGCTGTTACTCTCACACAACCAATCCTATAACTCTGTAACACTGTGTTATAGTTTGTGATTGCTTAGTGTCAATTTTCCTCAATTTGGTGGACGTCTCTTTGTCGCAGCTCCTTGTGTGTTTTAACATACCTCACTGTTTAAAGAGGTCATGTTGCTACCGCAGGACAAACAGCCTAAGAAAGTCCTTTTTGACAGCTCTATGTGATATTTATTTCTGATATTTATATTCTTGCCATTTAGTTTAGTGTGTTCATATTCTTCTATATTGTCTATGTGGTGGTTGTGTGCTTCTGCAATCAAACAATTTCCCCCGAGAGACCACAAAGGTATCCTTCATCCTTGATCAGCACAGTTTTCCTCCCCTCATCTTTTCTCTGCCAGTGGCTGCTAAGCCATCAACAATTTTGTGCTTTCCAAATAAATTGAGGTTTATAATAAAGATTTCCTCCATGTTGTTAAGAGATGCTAACGTAAACTATTTGGCACACTGTCAGCAGGAAGAGGTGAAATCTATATAAATGTGCCGGCCTCCTTTCCACAGATTGATTTGATACGTGTGGTTGTCCCTGGTGCTGCTCTTGCTATTCAGAATTCATAACAGTTGTTATGGGGTTTTGACCAATCCGAATCAAGCACTTATCACAGCTGGGTGATAAATAAGAAAGCTGGGCAATAAGCAGAAAATAACCACCACATATAGGTGACCAGGTGTCAGTCGCACAGCAGATATGCAGACGATGTGCTCTTATTCCCCTGAGTCTACCTGTCTCCTTGCAGAAGCTTTCATTCTCCTCTGATCTCCGCCTCCGTCAGATTTAGAATCCAAATAAGCAGAACAAGCCTCCCCATTCTTATGAACTTTATAGAATAAAGAGGGACACTTAGGGCTCCACACAGGGGAAGGGAGAGAGAAGGAGGAGGAGGAATTGATCGGCGAAGGCAGCGACGGGACGAGAATGGAGATTGAATTCCCTTGAATGAACCAGAATGGAGGGGGGAGTCGCTCCATGAATAAGGCTGTTTAAAAGGAGGGATGGAGAAAACAGGCCTCCCCTTGTCCTGCCTTGTGATTTCCTGAAGCAGACATCCTCCCCCCCTCCTTTTTTTTTTCTTACCCTGCTTATTCAAGGGTAGCGTGATCCAGTCTTGTCTATTCCTCCCTCTGTTTTGCTAATCCACTCCGCAAATATCTATAATCTGCAAATATCAAAAGATAAAGGATATTTCTGACGTACCGGCAAGGAAATCTGTGACAGATAAGGGATCTCTTTGTGTGATAGTTGGTGCAACTACCACAGGATGGATGGAGAGTTTTAAAACTGTGTTGCTGTGAAGGTGATGAAGCAGATTTGGGTCTATACTATTTGTCAAGCAGTTGAACAAGCACTCTTGAAATCTGCAAAGGCGTTTTTTGTTAGTACTGTGGGGCTTAAAGGGATTGATCGGGCCAGCCATGCACGTTGAAGCCCTTGATATCAGGACAGTGTTGTCGATAAATTTAATTAGTGCATAAGGTTTTTGATTGGGTGACAAGATTTTATGATGAACTGAGCAATTTTTACACCAAAAAGCAAATATCAATTCAATCGGCATGGGATGAGGGAATGGATCCTTCGGGAGATATTTATGGTTTGCGATGAAGCTTCTACCTTGCAGGGTTTTCTTATAAGGCAACATTAGGCCCTAGGGTCCAACTGGAATAATATGTATATGCCCCTTCTTGCTGTTAAAGGTTAAATTGTACAGTCAATATATTTTGGTTATTGAAAAGAAGACAAAAAATCTTCCTAGAAACGTATTCAATTAAAACAGCTGGCGGGCTTACACTTAGTTATGGTACAAAGAGAGCCAAAGATATAAAAAGTAAACAAATGTGCCCTTTGGCATACATGTCATTGGAAGGCAGCATGCAGTTAACAGTGCTGGTTATTAAGGACCACACAAGCATCAAGCCTGACCAAAGTGACACGAGCAGGTACGTTTACATGCTGTTTAATGTGCTGCAGCTGAGCCGCTAATTAGCTATCTAGCCTGCGAACTGTCATTAGCATTGCATTTGGAAGTTAGATAAGAAGGAGGCTGCGGCAGGAAAGCTAATGTGGTTGTTGTTCAATGTCTGTGGCTCTCGTGTTGAGTAACAGGGTGCCGATTAGACAGCTGGTGTTACTGTTACAGCCCTGACGAAAAGGAGAGAAATAATCACGAGAATGATTTCAGCAGTGTCTCCTCACTCATCAGAAGTGTTTTGTTGAACTGATGAACACATTTACAAAAATATTACACAACCGCCAAATTTACATTTGTGTCAAGCAGGTAGAGGTAAGAAGTGCTCACTTCACTCAAGCAAAATCATACCTCCAGTATAATCTAGAATAAATCACTTCCTCTCACAATACTGTTGAGCATAAATTAATTTAAGCTAGCTGAAGAGTTTAGGGGCGCTGTTGGCCTAACAGCCTAAGCGCCCCACATTCAGAGGCTATAGTCCTCATCGCAGGGGTCGCTGGTACGATTCCCGGCTGGTTGACCATTGTCTGCATGTCTTCCCCCTGCTCTCTACTCCCCACATTTCCTGTCTCTCTTCAGCTGTCCTATAAAATAAAGGCAAAAAAAGGCCAAAAATATAACTTAAAAAAAAAAGAGTTTGGTGAGCTAAATTCTCATCAAACTCATTTCATTGCATGGAACGAAACACAAATATAATGGTAAAGGAAATTCTATGTATGTGTGCCAGCTCTTGCATGAAACAGCTGCAACGTTTACTGTTCATGCAACTTAATTTTAACTCTGAGAAACATCACAATGAAACTGTCTTAAAACTCTTGATATGTCAGCAAGGTATTTGTGGCATGTTGTCTCTGTGCTTGAACATAAACATACCAGAAAAATACAAAGAAAGAATCAGGAGAGTGATTCAGTGATGTTTGAATGAGGGAAAACAGCGAGGCGGGGGAAGACAAAAGCAGTCACAGATTAAATGGTAAATTGACCTGTACTCATGTAGCACTTTTCTAGTCTGTCTGACCACTCAAAGTGCTTTTACATACTCGTCGCATTCACCCATTCATACCCATTCACTCACTGATGGTAGAGGCTGCTAATGTAAGGGACCATCAGTATTAATTGAAACATATTGGATTAATATGACTAAGACTACTCAGTAGCTCAGGGATAAATATAGATACGTATTCATCTTAAATGTGTGTATAAAACACTATTTAACATTTTTACAGTTTGGTTCTAACATTTAAGTGATTTTTAAGAGTTTTAAATTAAGCCAATTAAGTAACTGCATTTGATGGAAATTTCTTGTAATGTTTTATGTTTAATCACGTTTTTCACAACACAAAAGATCATTAATTTACTGTTTTAATTTCAACTAGTAATGCTTAACTTTTTCACTTGACACATTACTGCTCTATGGGAGATTTAACTGGCTGTATTGGAATAAGGATCAACTCATGATACTGTTTTTGTATACAAGTAACATTTTCAATTGACGCAAAACTAGTGAATGGCAGGAACAATAAAACAAACTATATACAACTTCCTCCCTTTGGTTTTTTCATTTATCCTCAACCCAGAACCCAGGCAAATGATTTGCAGAGCAGATATGATACATAAAATGCAATTTGATTTCAGCTGGACCTCAAGCATCCCTCTCAAGAAAGCCATTTCCTTTTTGAAAAGAATCACATCCACTTGAGTGAAGACCAGAAAGAAGCAGGGAGCCATCATTGTTTTAACAGCACTGCTCTTTTTTCTCTAACCCACTCTGACCTTGGTGTAGGTGTAACGCCACCTACTTCAGTTCTTTATCTGAAACATAGGGACTTGCCGTATTGTGCACCAAACATTGAGGCAATGGAGTTCTGCATCATCTTTTTTTGACAGTCTAAGTGAAGTTGTGGTTTTTCTTTTTGTCTCTGTGAGCAGTTTTTTAAATGAACAGATGGCATCACTTTTAGTTAAACGTGTATTTTCCAGGCTCAGTAAAACACGAATGTACCATCAAATCTCAGTAAGTGCTGTCACTTTAACTTGCTAGCATCTTTCTCAGAAAAAAAAGAGCCAAATTTCTTCCCCCGTCAGCCCCAGAATTCCTTGAAACATCAACATTAAGGCCAATTAGAGATTTGTTGGAGCTATTAGTGTTTTTTAAATGCCAACCCCTTTACCCTTTAACACTCCGAGCTTGCTTTGCAGACACAGTCACACCCTCAGCACCAGTGAGGGCTCAGCTATATCAGATGGCACACATCCAGTTGTTAAACTGTCCCTGAGGTTCCAAGCCAAATTATTTGGCTGTCCTTGTGATGCCATTGAACTGTTTCGTACAACGGACAACAGTCCTCACAGGACCAGGGCAACAATTATTAACCACACGTGTTATCTTCCCCCATGCTAATTCAACAGCACCCGGCCTCAGTGGCTTATTTACAGAGCTGCATATTTGCTCTCGATGAGTCAGCACTTCTTGCACATTGAATGTAATTCTTGAGGGAAACTTTTCTCTGTGGTTAATGCCCCCGTCTGTTCTGTAGTTTCCATATTTAAACCGAAGGAGCAGCATGAAGTCGAGTCTGCATCCATTAGAGGGAAGAATAAAAGTGTATCTGATTCTTAATCGCAGCTCATTTCCAGCTGTGCAGCTGCTGCACTTCTCCACATGGCTCCAACCCCCAAAATACAAAAACTCTATCATCTCCTCCCATGTGGACAATGTTTTACACCTATGTGCATTGATTTACCATGTTGGGTCCCACAGATTGTGATATGGGCTCGCAGTATATTCAATTGGGATCCGTCTATCAGCCTTTCTAACGAAGACCTGTGTATGAGAAGTAGACTTACAGTAGCTATAACTTCACCCACTGGTTGTTAACCTCCCTTGTGAAGTTACAAGTCTGGTCTTTTAACTGTCACCATCTTGTTTCTTTGGATCCAGAGGTGACCATAATTGGATTGGTCATATCTAAACATAGGTGTATCTCTAATCCAGTCAATCACAAGTTGCCATGCCCTAAAATATACCCTTGTGTTATAGCTTATTTTGCTCAGGATTGGACAATTATTCACAAAAACTAAACATTTTAACATCATTTTAAGTAATAAATCAACTGAAGCACAGTCATTTCTTGGGTTGGGTTTTGACTCGGCTCCCAAAGAAGAGCCAGCTCTTTCGACTCCCGAACGACTCTTAATTTAGGATCTTCTGTAGCCGTATATTTTACCTTAACTTTGCAAAAACGAATGGTTTGTGTGTTGAAAACCCATTTACGTAGTGTTTTAATGAGAAGCCTTATAATTGCCGAAGTTTGTGCATTTATTCTGTTACAAAACCATTCTTACTTTTGTTTAGTATTTTAATCAAACTTTTTTATTGAACAATTTAACAAAAAACTGCATACATATCCACAGAACAGAACCAGGGGTTGGGATTAGGGTTAGGGTTAGGATTAGGGTTAAGGTTATGATTAGGGTTAGGGTTGGTGTTAGGGTTAGGGATAGGATTAGGGTTAGGGTTGGGGTTAGGATTAGGGTTAAGGTTATGATTAGGGTTAGGGTTGGTGTTAGGGTTAGGGATAGGATTAGGGTTAGGGTTGGGGTTAGGATTAGGGTTAAGGTTATGATTAGGGTTAGGGTTGGTGTTAGGGTTAAGGTTATGATTAGGGTTAGGGTTGGTGTTAGGGTTAGGGATAGGATTAGGGTTAGGGTTGGTGTTAGGGTTAGGGATAGGATTAGGGTTAGGGTTGGTGTTAGGGTTAGGGATAGGATTAGGATTAGGGATAGGATTAGGGTTAGGATTAGGGTTAGGATTAGGGTTGGGGTTAGGGTTAGTATTAGGATTGGGGTTAGGGTTGGGGTTACGATTAGGGTTAGGATAAGGGTTAGGGTTGGGGTTGGGGTTAGGATTAGGGTTAGGGTTGGTGTTAAGATTAGGGTTAGGGTTAGGATTAGGATTAGGGTTAGGTTTAGGATTAGGGTTAGGGTTGGTGTTAAGATTAGGGTTAGGGTTAGGATTAGGGTTAGGATTAGGGCTAGGGTTAAAACAGAACCAGAACCGAAACAGAACCAGAACCAAACTCATGCAAACAGAACCAGAACCAAACTCAAGCAAACAGATTCAGAACCAAACTCAAGCAAACAGATTCAGAACCAAACTCAAGCAAACAGAACCAGAACCAAACTCAAGCAAACAGAACCAGAACCGAAACAGTACTGAACCAGAACCGAACCAAAACTGAACCAATACTGAACCAGAACCAAACTCAAGCCAATAGAACCAGAACCAACCCAGAACTAAACTCAAGCAAACAGTACCAGAACCGAACCAGAACCAAATCATGCAAACAGAACCAGAACCAAACTCAAGCAAACAGAACCAAAACCAGAACCAAAACCAGGACCAAACCAGAACCAGAACCGAACCAGAACTGAACTCAAGCCAACAGAACCAGAACCGAACCAGAACCAAACTCAAGCAAACAGAACCAGAACCGAACCAGAACCAAACTCAAGCAAACAGAACCAGAACCAGAACCAAACTCAAGCAAACAGAACCAGAACCATACTCAAGCAAACAGAACCAGAACCAAGTCAAGCAAACAGAACCAGAACCAAACTCAAGCAAACAGAACTCGAACCAAATTCAAGCAAACAGAACCAGAACTAAACTCGAGCAAACAGAACCAGAACCAAATTCAAACTGGAGCAAACATTTTTAATGTTCTCAGGTTGTCATTGAGAAAAATCAGATGCCTCAGCTTGGATGGGCTGATCCGATTTCTCCTCTCAGTGAGTATTTGCCCTGTCTTTGAGAAGAACCCTAACCCTCTCAGAAGGAACAGATGAAGCCACAATACACAGCCTCCCCTCCATCACCTATATCCTATGTTCTCACAGGTGATTGGCCGCATGGCCGCCATGCTGACCAATCAAAACAATGTTCTGCTGTGAGCAGAGCTGGGGCTGAGCACTGTGAGAGCTAAGCAGCCAAAGGAAAAAACTGGAAGCCGACTCTCTCTCGATGCGAGCCGGCTCTTCTGATTCACTATAAAGCATCGACTCTCAGAGCCGCAGCTTTTGATCATGACACATCACTAATTATGAGGGGGTCCTTGGACAATTTTCTCACCTGTAAGGGGTCCCTGGCTCCAAAAAGTTTGAGAACCCCTGTTTTAAGTCACCTGAAAAGTTGGCATCACAACAAAGATGTATTGATGAAATATGAAGCAGCAGTCTCAGCTACAATAGCAGCAGTAAAACAGTGAGTGTAGTGGTGCCGATTCAGAAGGCATGAATTAACAGCAGTTTAGACCCACCTTATTCGGAGGTAGAAGAGTGAGGATGTTGCCAGCTATTGCCGCATTTGGAACAGTATGTCAAGTCACAGGTATACTGGATGTTTCCTAATGTGCCCTTATGATGTGAACTCTACAACCATTCACTGATTGAGAGCAGCATCAGTGATATATTCTGATGTTAGTCCAGTGAGTATGCTTAGTTTGATGGCCTAGTGGCTGGATGAATACTTCAACAGGAAAAAGGCATTATTGCCAACCGGTTGAGGCCCCCCTGTAGTGTTAAGGCCCTCCACTTACGTAAGTAGAGGGCCACATTCACTCCTCTGTCTTTGATTTGTCTAAAGAGGACAGATTTTCAAACCAACAGAAACATTTCATGGTAATATTTTCTCCTTTGCTGAGCTCCATTCTAATCAATGCACCTGTTTTCATTAGCACAAAAACAAGACCTTTGATTATTTAGAAAAAAAAATGACATAATGAAAAGATGACAAGATTCATGCCATCATAAGAGCTTCGTGGCCTTGATGACTCATACCTCTCCTCTCTATCACCAGGTGCTGCTTGTTGACTCAGAGCCCCTTTTATCCAGCGATAGTTTTTGTTAAGGCGTGATAATGTTCAGTTGCCAAACTCACAAAGCAAACAAGCAGAAAATCCACCATGAGATGAGGACCATTTCACGGCGGCACAAGATAGACACATTTTAATATGGGAATAGAAAGTTGGCTTATAGAGGGATGCGCTGAGAATTGGCTCTCATCATGTGGCCGTATGAATGTAAATGTCCTCACTGCAGGGAGTGTCCGGGAATCAGAGAGGAAGGACTCCCTAGGTTGTAGAAATGAGTCAGTCTTTGGGTCAGCTGCAAAACTGGGTTTCATGAGGAGCAGACAGGAACTAACTTTTAGGTTAAGGTTCATTTTGTAATTGTAAAAGTGAAGATCAGACTCTGGTTCAGTAATGAGTTTAATAAATGGGACATTTTCAAGGGCATGTAAAGGTACAATGTGTGCCTGAGATACTTTTAATTTTATATGATGATATTAAGGAACAAATCCAGCTGGCTAGTGGACTGTGGAGCCTTACACAATGCCCAGACTGCACATGTAGGGATTTAGTCCTCCAGTTTATCTGTTTGCCTTGCCAATTTGTTTAGCAACGGTCTTTTATCACAGAATTTTATAATCAAGCCACTCTTCAAACACCAGACAGAGTTTTCTTCTTTGAAGTCTGTCTGATAATGTCGAGGACGCCAAATGAAAGAGACCAAAGCTTAATCCAAAGAGCAACTGAGCTTTGTTTAAATTCTTGAAGACATGTCACAGACTGGTGGACAGAGCTAGAAATATAAGCCTCTCTGGGTCATTAGCTTGATAACAGTTGTTGTACTGAAATGGGAATGAATATAATTTTGTTTTTGCATTTAGAAATCTGTCCAAAACTGTGTAATGACAAAATGTTTTTGTATGATTAAAACCCCCCACTAAGGCTTGAGCTAATTTTAATTATCCATTTGTTTTTGTCAATATCAAATCCCTTTTAAAAAAATATGCAGCTAAACTGACATCTGCATGGTCTACAAACAAGAAGAATTAATCTGCATCTACCACTCTTACTTTTGACACCTTTCAAAGTTGGGGTAGTCAAAGCCTTATGACCACCTAAGTGCTTAAGGGTAATATAAAGGCATGCAGGATATGGAATCACTGCTGTTGTTGTCAATTAGAGTGCGAATGTATGGAGCGATTGCATCATACCACGCAGGTAGGAAGACGTTTGCATGTTGGAAGACGTTTGTAAAGTTGCGTTGACTTTGGTTATTAGTCTACATACACCATTAACTGGCGAGCTCATTGATCATCTACCAATCAATAAGCCTACACCTTCCTACAATGCCAGAATGTGTAGGCTTATTAATAAGTCAATCAAAGCAACTTTTATTAGTTGGTTTTATCATTTAAAATGTGTTATAGAAGGAGTAAAACATTTACATTTTCAGCCAATAACGTCGAACCAATCCCTAATAATATTTAGTCATTTACATTACAAAAATGGACATTATAATGAAAATAGAATTAAAGTCTGCATTGTATAAACTTTTCTCTCATACTTTCGTTTTGTTTTCATAATTCTTTGAGCTCCTGTGAGGAATTTGTAACTGTTCCATACTTTTGATTTCATAAGCTGCAAAAGCAAACAAGAGCATCAGAAAAAAGAACACATTTCAATTTTTAATGCATAACCACTGCCATAGAGTAGCTACAAATTAGGGGATTAACAGCACTCTGCAGAAACTGCCCGTTGTAACATTTTCTTTATTTTTTTATTTTCATTTTTTATTTAATTTTTTAACTTTTAATTTCATATGCAACAGTGCAAATATATAAACGTGCTTGACATTGAACAGAACATAAAAGAAAAACAAACAGTAGATCTCGAGAGCAATAACCAAATAAAGTTATCAAGTATAGACTACAGTACACAAAAACAAAACAAACAAAAAAAAAGGTTAGAAAAAAAGTGTTGGACTATAAATGACGATCACAAAACAAAAAAAACAAAAAAAAAAAAACAAAACAAGAGAATAGACTGTTATGGTAGGGATTGTCAAGAATGAGAAAAGAGAAAAACACAATAGAAAGAGAAGATAAAGACCAGAAGAGAAAAAATACTTGCTTTTGAGAGGGGGAAGAGTGGTTTGTGCAGGGGGATTATGAATGTGTGTGTGCAGTTATACAAGTGTTGATGTTTATGTGCATGTTGTAGTTTGATAGGTATTACAAGGTATTTATATGTGGACTCTAGAAACATTTTCGTTAGCAAACATTCTGCTCAATGAGTTTACGTGTTGAGGATCAGCAAAGTGATAAGACGTACAGCTTTGTCCACAGGGGGCGCCAAAATTGCCACATGATTTCTTGCAGAAGCTTTATGCAAGAGCAAGAAAACCCCATCCAACCTCCAATATGGAAACAATGACGAATTTAACACTCACGTTAGTAAGTAATAGTAAGAAAAGTTCTCTAAAAGTTTTCCTCCCATAAGTATCTTCACTAATCATCAGCATATTGCCAAACCCCTCTAAATGCTAATTCTTGTATTTTAATGATTTTCTTTTCTTGGGAAAATTTGACTTCACTATAAACAATTTGCAAATGAAAACAATCGTTATCATGTTTAGATGAATTTATTCACTGTCATTGCAACATTTTCTCAATTTTCATATTGTCATCGGCTAGTTCGCAAGTGCTCACACCCTCTTTGCCAAATGGCATGTTATCATCCATCCACTGCCGTGGATCTCCCTCACTCCATCAGATAATGTGTTTCTTCACTCTGACTGCCAATCTCAAATTACTTTTACATAATTAGCTTGGAAAAATACATTGTCATATTTCGACTTTCAAACTGACTTCTTTCAGTCACATATACAGGAGCTGAAACGCAGTGTTCACAGATGAGGTTTTTTGCAGTGAGTTTTTAAGGGATTAATTTTGCTTCAGACACTGCAGTATGATTATAACAAACTGCTCAAGGAAATACATTTAGAAGATCAGAGAATTTGCTTAGTCCTGTGCAAGTAGGTGAAGCAATGTTTGAGTAATAAAATGCAAATGTAATTTAAAATATCGTAAGAAACTGCCACTAATTTTAACAGTGATGTGACAAAAAATCCTTTAACTATCCCACTGTGATATCTTTAACTTCTGCAATCAAGCAGTTCATCATCTATTTAACATGAGGAGATTAAAGCCATTAAATTTTCCCTGCTCTTTATGATGTTTTATTGTCTAATAAAGCATGAAGGGGGGGGAGAATTTTTGCATACAGTAGCAGTTGATAGCACACTGCTTGGTGCTCCACGGCCAGGGGGCCAAAGTTCTTTAATGCAATTACTGATGGAAATCGTTTCCTTATCAGTGACTAGGAGACATAATTCCTCTGCCAAGTGGATAATAATGTTCACAGTTAATGCACAATGAGGATATGTGTCATATTAATGTTCGTCAGGGATGGTTTAACATTTTCAATGTTATTTCCTCTTTAGATTTTGTCTATAGGGCTGGATGTGAAGATGTCAAAATGTGGTTTACTTCATTCTAAGGGAGCTTTTACATTAACATTGTTGCAAGTGAAAATAAATTGGATTAGGCTGCACATATCAGACCCCGAGTCATACAGTCTTAGCATAAGTAATATGTACATAAGCGGCTATAGCTTCTTGATTTGTGAGCTGTGCTTCAAATGTATTGTCTCCAAAGTATTTACCGTAAAGTGGGTCAAGTTTAGAACTCGTAGGTCAAGAATTGAAATTGTATTAACCGCCCTCAGTAGCTTTAATGGAACCAAATTAAGTCCCCATTCTGTATTTGATGAAAGAGCTAACATTTTGTACCACATTATTTTTAACAATTCATGAAGTCGCAAGTCAATAGTTGAAAGTTTCTTCCAGCGGTAATTGACACCACTGTGTAAAGGGAGATGGTGTTCCTCTACATTAGCGGCTGGGTGTCATAACATCATAAAACCAGTCCCCTAACCTTGTCAGCATTTATCATGACACCAATTAGCTAAAAAAAAAAAAGAGACAGCCACGCTGTTGAGGATGTTCTTCATGCTCATGTTCAAAAGGGTAACAGCCCTTGCGCCCAATCTGCGTGGGTTTCTAAAAAAAAACTCCAGGCAGGCATGAAGGGTGAGCAATCTGAGCAGGGGCAGGGAATAAATACACATCATGTCACAGTAAAACGACGATGACAAGGGCACTATCTTATTTGTATGGTACAACACAATTAACCCAGCTCTGTGACATCTTCTTGTGCTGCTAAAATGGACTCTGTCATGTAACGGCTCTCTTCTTCTTCTCTGTCTTCCTCCCTCCCCTCCATCCCCTCCTCCCCTCCTCCTCCTCATCTTCTCTCTCCTTTTAGGTCTCCACATAATGGAGCGAGAATGAACAGAGAGCGGCTTAAAAAAAAGCATGAACTGGAGGTTTATTGAGGTCATCTGCTTCCTGTTTATATGGGACCATATAACAGTTCAGTCTTCCCGCCAGGACCCGTTGGCCACTGAGCAACATGTCACCAAGCAATATGACTGGCTCATCTCTGACCGAGGACCGTTCCACCACTCTCGGAGTTATCTGTCCTTTGTGGAAAGATTCCGCCAAGGATTTACGACCAGATATAAAATTTATAGGTGAGTTCACTTTCCGCCTGTGTACTGATGCCACGCAGGCTTTTTAAGAGTCCTGTCTGTTTTAATGGTTTTTCTATTTTGAGGTTTTTTGCTTGCAAAAAGCTTCACTCTGAACATTTTTAACCTATTAAATGTGTATTTCTTATATCTACTCGGAGCCACTCTCTGCACTATGAACTTCTGTTTCTTTTATAATTGAAGTACTTTGCAAGCACTTTTTCTGTTCTATGCTGTTACCTAAGTTTCAAGAATTTTCATGAGCAATTGAATTCTCCCAAACTTGAAAACATGCCATAGAAATGCAATAAAGAGGCCTTACTTTTCCACACAAAACAACAGCAAATTAGTGAATGTCATATGATCTTATTACAGAATAAAAGCCTCACTATGAGCGAACTAGTGTGAGTTAATTTGTTTGAAGTTGCGTTAAGTAAGTTACATTTTAACACTCACCATTTAAAATCTACCATTTGCTTTAGAGAGTTACTGGACATAGTTTTCAAAAAGATTTATCAAAACAGAAGCAGCATAAACAGATTGAGTCATGGATAATAAGGCAAGAATACTTAATGTTATACTTCCCACAATGCAATGCAAGCATGGTACAGTCTGGAACTTGCATGTACAAACAGAGCACCCCAGTTTGTATTAAAAGCTGTCTATTCGTATCAATCACAGGACCTAGCCTAGAAATTGCCAGCCTTCATAGTCCATTTGGGGCCCCTCAGGCTGAACTAAAATACTCAGATTTGTGGTCACTAATATTTTGTACTTCCTGCAGACTGGAGTGTCCACAATCAACCTGTTTTTCTTTTTTTAAGGGAATCCAAAAAAACTCCCAAATTAACAAGGAAACTTTTTTGAGTGTAGATAAATACCATGCCTTGGTGTATAGCAACACACTGTGGTAAAGGCGGGCTAGCTAGCTGGTTACTGAGTCTTCTTCTGCTGCTGCATCTTCTCGGTCTTCCCTCAGTTTTGGCAGGTGGCAACAGCAAGAAGCACTACTGCCCCCTTTTTTGAGATTTTAAGACGCATAAAACTTGGCATTCATAATTCACTCAATAGTTTTCTTTTTGCCAAGCTGGAAACCCTTGATGTTTACTGAATGCCCGAATATTGTGCATTGTTAGCATCAAAGAATGTGAATACCATTCGTTACTAGAATAATAATAAAAGGACTCAGGGCTCATATAGTGTTTCACCACTTTTCAGTAAGGGGGATTTGTTCAATCTATTTCCCTACTTTTCAATTTTAAACAGATAGAAAGACCAAAAAAACAACATTGACATTCATAGCCTTTAACTATAAATACCTCTTTTGAGACCTCTTGTTATAGATTTCTCTGAATTCTCCACTTTTCTTCAGTACTTGTGTGCAAATGCTGAAGTATGTGTGGAGTAACTTCATGGTTTGTATTCCCCATTTTATATTTTGCTTTGCAGCTTTGCACATTTCCTTACATGTCACACAGGAACATAGAAGTAAAGAAATTAGATGGCTAGAAATCCTTGTGCTCACAATGAAGCGCTTTGATTTCTTCACATCCCTTAGAAACTCAGAGACACTAAGATGGAGTTAGAGTCATTTGCCACGTTCCTTTGGCAGTTATTTCAGAGAGTTTGTTCTTTCTCCCACTTCCCCATCTCTCTTGGTACCTTGCCACAGCCCCCCCAACTCCCCATTGGCTTTTCCTGCCTTGATATAGTCACATGAACAGTAAACAATGTATTTGCATAATGTGTAACTTGACAGAGTGGGATGTTGCACAGAGCCACGATTCTCAGAGGCAGAACTTCTGAAGCTGCTTTTCCATAGACTCAGTGCAGCCGTCGAGCGCTGTCTGTGATGCCGCAGTGATTTATTAAAACAGAGTGTGTGTGTTTGCATGTAGGGGGGCTGCTGGGAACGTTGCTGGGCCCAGGTGGCTTTTGTTGTTTCTCCCTCTTAACAGACCATTAGTGGCATCACATTCTGCCAACATTGCTAGACAGGGGACAGGGAAATGAAGTCTTGTATTGAGAGTTAAACAACATTTGCTCTAAACAAGTAGCATCTTAATTCATATCGTTTACAAATCTACAGATTCTATTCACTTCTCTACCTATGTTTTGTCAGCAAAGTTTTGGCATGGCAGATAAAGCCATTGGCCACCATTCGAAAATATGATTCAATGCTTAGCACAAATTACACTTTAATGAAAAAAATACTTAGTATAAATCCAAACTTTCATTTAGGTTGCAAGATCAATACATACATTAGATTTGTACAATGTAAATGTGTGCATCATTTACATTTTTAAACCCATTTCCTATCATTTGAGCAGGGATCAGCCTCTGTGCCTCAATTTTAAATTTTTAGGTTTTCCAGTGAAGCCAGTTATTAAATGGCTAAGTGGTAGGGATTTTCTTTCTAAATCTTCCTTTTCAGTTCAAAGTTATTGTTTATACTCTGGCTTGCAACCTTAGATGTAACAACAGTGTGGTAATGGCGAAAGGGAATCCGTGACTATAGTTTTGTCTACACTAAAAAGAAGATGTAAGTTTATTAAGTTTATTTAAATACTAAATCTGATACCAGTCAAAGCATATCTCCATGCTAACCATTTTGCTGCATACAACCAAAGCCTGCTAAAATGGGGTTGTCAATACTTGTTGGACGGCAAATGGAAACCCTAGTTCTACCAAGCCTGAAATCTTGTCCCTTGTCCTCTGATTCTACATATGTAAGTAGAAAACTGTTCAAAGTGATTGTCATCAAGGTAACCAAGTAGTTTTGTCAGACTACAAAATTGAAAATGCTTACATATGAATAAATAAATCCTGTATCACACCAAAATGTGCACGGCCATTTCAAATTGCGAATAGACACCAAGAAAACTTCCAATTGAGAAACTTTTACATTTTGTGTTCATATATCCGTTTGTAACAACTTTTTAGTTTTGTTGTATGCCTAAAACTCCTTAAAAGTGAAATATGGCTGAGTAAGCATTAAATTGAAAGACCCACCCGATCTTACATATTTGTTACGCATACTTAATTACATTGCCCTGCAGATGTAAACTTACACTGGAGAATATTTTATATATTAATACACAGCTTTCTTACATATGGCCAGGCTGTATAAGATACTTGTTTCTAATTGGTCAAACGCCCATACCAAGGGTAATTATTTCTCAACAACAAAAGTGGACATCAGGGTCATCCTGGACTCACATGTCATATCAATCAATCTAAAGGAGGTCTTGAAAATGGCATCTCTGCCTGTTGACACTGTGGCAAAAATGGTAGTTTGTGTTAGCTTTCTAAATTGGTAAACATTGTGGTAAAATTTTAGTTTCTGTCTCAGGAAAGCAAGTGGAGCAAGATTCTATTCGGTAATCCAGTTAACAGCCTGCTTACCCTGTCTGGATTCTAATTTGAATAACCACATACTCACTATACATGATCCCTTACTTGTAGGGCCACTAGCCAGGCTGGGAGTAAGAACCTGCAGTGCACTATATAACTGTATTACCAGGCTTAATTAAATATCCTTTGAGCATGCATTACATGTCTGATAAATAATCATATACATTAGAGGCAAGGCCGTGAAATTTGCCCCTGGAGGTCCAAGTGTTTTCCAAGAATCCATCCCATCATGGACCACCAGTTAATTCCAGTGATTAGCACATCCTCCAGCAGTGAAGGAGAGGAAATCAGTGACATCAGCTGGTGTAGTGTTAGCTTGGAATGAAATCATACATACCCTCGGTCTTCTTCGGCACATGATTGCACGGCCATGCTCTGCTCTAACCAGCAATGAGAACTGAATCGCTTTGTAAATTTCCCTGGGGACTTTCTCTGCCTCTGCGATTTAGTGGTGGAAAGTGTTTGAATCAGATTTGCAGAGAGACAAAGCATCCATTCCTTTCCGGGGTTTCTCTTATCAAGAGAGATTAGGCTGCGCGGACAATGCCAACCTGATCAGCAACAAACAAATCTGCCCCATCTTTAATAACATGGGCACTGCGCCTAATTTGAAGGATAAACACAGATTTTAGGGAGTGCCAGCCTCTTGTCTAGCTCTCTGAGCAGGTCACAGTCGCTTGAAGGGGAAAGCTACATCAGAAGGAGGCAGTTATCCTCTTTCTCTAGATGTATGTCTCTTAAGTAAATGATTGGAGTATGTTTTGTGAAAGCACTCCTCTCTACTGTGCCGCCTCCGATTGTAATCTTAGAACTGGAATCTCTATTTTCCCTCTGTAATTGTATGTGCAGGTCTACATTTCCTATAAGGTGTTCATCACTCACAAGAAAGCCTCTTTCACCGCACTTGTGTCCAACCTGCAGCTGAATAATGCCTATCAATGTGTGCTTCAGTCAGTGCTGAAACTCGATGGCCTGTTTTGCTCACACTAGCATCTCTGGTTCTGTTGCTTGTACTCTATTATGGGGTCGAATGTGTCTCAGATGATGCGTGTTCTCTCTCTTTGGTCTTTTTTTGTCGCAGAGCTCCATCTCAGGTTCTCCTGTGCCTGAGTGAAAAACCAATATAAATGCAAATCTGGTAGCCATTAATGCATTTTAAAGGCCTCAAATCAGCATTGCACTGTAATCAAAGCAGCGAGATGAGGGTTGTTATTTAGAATAAAAATATTTATGAAAATGAATAGCTCTGATTGATCACTCTTTGAAAAGCCATGCTCAAGCGAATGAATAGAGAAGCCTGATAGAGCCGCTCTTGTCATCCAACCAGGGCTCATCAAGACCTCAGAATGTATCCCATGTTTGGAACAAAACCCTGAAATGGCTTTTGGAAAAGTAAGACTTGGAAATGAAGTTTAGGCGAACATGCTGTCAAAGGCGACAACAAAACGGGACCATTGTTGGACTTCAATTATAAAGACAAATAAAATGCTCTCGTGGGAAATTACATAATCACTTCAGACATGCTCTGTAAGTCTGATTTGTAAAATTTTAGTAGTCGTCATAGACTCCAATCAAAGAGGACATTAAGCCATCATATACACTGTTACAGATGTAGAATGTGTAGGATAATTGCAAGTCAGAGTTATATCCATATGTTGAATTATAAACTCATAAAAGCTGAGTTGATTGTTCCCAGATGTACTGTTTTACATGATATTCAATATAGTTTTCCCTTAAGATGAGAAAAATGTCAATATAATGATTTTCATTTTGATATTTCTATTCTAAAGCCTGCTGCTCACCTCTTTTTTCTCTCTGATAGCGTGTAATTCTGTCTCAACTAGGGATAATAAAACGTTTTTTATAAGTAACATTCTATCAACTGATGTTGCAGATAGTCAATATACTCCAGAGCAGCTGTTTACCTTAGGCTCAATATTTCAGCTGGGTATTGCATGTATTGACATCCGCTCTGGTGCGGTTTTTTTTGCGGTGTTGTGAAGAAAGCTGCCCTGTTGTGGACATCCATGACGGGCACGGCTGTGTGTTGTGACACGTAAGCAGAGCGTTACTTTTCCATGGGAGTTTCTCTTGCGCGCTGTGTGGCTCTGTGGTACAGTCGATTAGTTTAATCCCAGGTCCCACTGTCCACATGCTGAATTGTCCTCGGGCAAGGCTCTGAACCCCAAACTGCCCGGTGAATGGCATTAGTTAATACTGATGGGCGCTTCACATAGCGGACATTGGCTGTTTCCTAAATCGCCTACTATACTAGCAGTACGTACTGATATGTCCAAAATTCAGTATGTAGTAAGTAGTATATGAACAAGAGCAAAATCTGCAGTATGCCAAAACTCCCCGGATGTCTACTGATTCGGGAAAATATCTCAGTATGCATCGGACCAGTCTTCCTCGCGTACTGTTTCCCACAATGCACAGCGCTCGTTCTGCTTTTTCTTTTTCCTCATTTTTTGACGGGAGGAAATCCGTTTTTGGGTGCTGTGAAAGTTATCAAATTACATATAAACCACTTCCTAACTTTTTAAATCATAAATGGATGCTAAATAAGCATTTTATTTATCGGCTTCGCCGTTGTTTACTTCCGCTTTCCGAAACCGGAAATCCAGCGACGTCTGGCTCAGCATGCTGCATGACAGATCGGACAGAACAGTCATACTACATACTAAATTCAAACGCAGTATGTAGTAGGCAATACCTACTGCCTACTACATTAGTAAGTAGTATGGAGCAGGCCATTTCGGAAACAGCCTCAGTGTCAGTGAATGAATGCCAAGTGAAGCCAAAACTTTCAGTGCTGACCATGGTGACTGGCTGCATTTTAGACCTTAAAGCCCTCCTTCTCCATTCTAACAGATGGGACATGGGTCCAACTGGAAACTTATAATACATTTTCCCCATCAAACTAGTTTCTCTCATTATAGTTAATTATTATCATGCTCATTTATGTGCAGGTGTTCATCTTTTGGAAACGTTTAGTTTTAATCACTCATTTGATGCTTAAAAGGTGATATATGGCCTTGTGATTGACAGCTCTGTTGCAAAATGCAGAATTCTTTACCCGGTCAGCAAAGTAGAGACAGAGCAGCAGAAAATGTATCCAAAACCCAAAATTAACGCTAAAGTCATTTCACTTTCCATAGCCACCAACAGTAGACCTTGTTCTGTTATATACTGGACCTGAGGGATCTTAGACGTTTTATCCATAGGTTAAATGTCTGTTTTTGGTAGCAGAAGTGGTGTGACGCAAGTCTCGCGGCTCCACCAACCTGATGGTTTCTGCTCATGCCTTGGCTCCACCAGTGCAACATATCAATGCTATAGAGACAGTATTATTGCTTCACATCTCCCAATGGGACTGATGGAGGCACGTTATCTATCTAAATACACAGTTAATGGTTCACACACGTCCACAAAGAGTGGAGGAGGCAATATAATTAATAATTTTAACAGTGAAGGCTTTAACCCATTAATGTAGATATGTCTTGGGATTAAAATAAACATCTGTCAACATTTTAAGATATATGTAAAGACGTAATGTATTACTGCTGAATCTTACATCAATGCCCTTATTTGATATACGTTACATGTATAAACAAAATTACCCTGGACCTCCAGCTTAATTCTTTCCTACATCAAACCAGTGTTTATACAGTGTTGTCAGGCTTTGACACGTTTATATATTTAATGCAAGCTCATTATGCATATCTTAAACTGAACATTTCCTTCATGCTCTTAATTATTCCCCAACTATAATCAGTCCACAGGCAACACTTGATCAGCACTAAACCTTGAATGAATAATCTGCAGCTCTAATTTGCATGTGCAAACAACTTCTTTTATTCAGTCTCTAATTTAAAGTGTTCATCAAACAGATAGGCGTGCACCCTGGGACTCATTTCACCTTTTATTTAGCATTTTTATCCTAATTTGTCTTTTAATTTGTTATGAGCACAACAATGTTTGTACCACTGATGTGATTCTCAACGAACAACAAGCAGAGGCATCAATGCACTGAGTCCCCTCATGTGTTCAGAGTGGATGTGTCTGTCAGTGCTGATCAGGCCTCCATTTGTTTTAAACAGAAACAAGGTGTAACATTTGTCCGACTCAGGTCTTGAATTAGTTTGGATGAGCCATCTGTAATTGGATAGAGCGGAGGGAAGGCGGATTTGAAGTAGTCGGCAGATTTGATGCGGGAGGCTGCAGCGATGTTTAATTCAGCAGCTTGTAGCCGAAGGTAGAGGAGGAGGAGGAGGAGGAGAGAGGCGAACAGGAAGTCAGGGGGGGTTGGATAAAACAGAAAGAGGACAGAGACATCCAGGAGTCTAAGATGCCATCAGGCGGTGCCACAGGAAGGTGCTATAAGTGTGTGATGAAGAAAATGCAAGGACATGGAAGTGGGTCTGGTGAGTTTAGCATCAAAATAAGTAAAGAAGGAGCAGACAGGTAAGCTGGCATTGAGGTCAGAGTTGATGTGAGGAAGAGATGCCT
This sequence comes from Notolabrus celidotus, assembly GCF_009762535.1. Lineage (NCBI taxonomy): Eukaryota > Metazoa > Chordata > Actinopteri > Labriformes > Labridae > Notolabrus > Notolabrus celidotus. Next base: position 10,146,850 of record NC_048290.1, on the reverse strand, counting down.
CATAGAAGGAGTGGCTCGGATGAATCACGAAAAGCATGTACCCAGGTGCATCTCTCTCTCAAAAACAGAAAAAACACAGCAAAGGCCATCTATTATTAAAGTCTTCTCTGCATCTCATCAAAGAAGTGCTTAGAAATCAGGTGTTTATCATCCATGAAAGTGATCTCTCAAAGAACCGGTGCTGAGAGGAAGCATTCTAGGCACCATAGGAGAAGTATATTTAGCTTATATTATTCCTCCATTCTACCAACATACTGACACAACATCAGTTTATTTATTCATAATATTTTTCAGCTGTATGTTTTAGAGAGACAGTCTTTCAAACTGTTGTGGTGCAACCATGTATGGATGTGATATAAATTAAGTTTGTGGTATAGATTATCATTTTCATATAGTACCAATTAATAACAAAATTGTTCTCATGGCACTTTCCCTTTGAGAGTAGGTTTGGATAATATTCTCTGTAGTATGATTTATAGAGGCCCTGCAAATATCCACCATAAGCAAGCAGTTGGCAACAGTAGCAGGGAACACATTTTTTAGCAGGTAGAAACCCAGAGCAGAACCAGACTCATTTGTTGATGCTCATCTGTAGTAACAGGGTTGGCTCATAAAGTAGGTTAGAGGGAGAGAGAGAAATAGATGGATGGATAGAGACATACATTCAAACAGACACAGTTAAAGAAAGAGAGGAAGAGACAGAAGCTTGTTGTATCAAGTCCCCTGGTTAAGCAGGATAATTACAGGGTGGTCTAAGCCAAGCCTGGCTTAGCTTAGATAAAGTGGCTTTATAAAGTAATATAAGCTTTGTGAAAAAAATACATTTTTAAGCCTGTACTCTCAATAGTAGAGATGTTATCTACCTCCCAGACCCTGACTGATAGATGATTCCAAAGGAGAAGGGTCTGACAGCTTGAAGGTTTTACCTCCCATACTACTCTTGGAGACTTGTGTTTTTCACAAGCAAGCCTATATTCAGGGAGGGCAATGATGTAGAGAGCTCTACTCTTTGAGAGAATAATTTTGAATACAGTTAACATGTGTTCATTTTCTATGAAATCCAACATTTTGAAAGGAATTGCTCAGATTTTGTATTTGTATAACTTGAGTCTTCTGTAAGTAAAAGTTGAAAGTCTTTTAGCCAAAACATGAGTAAGCAATATGTCATGTTAATATCATTTCTAGCCTTCAATTTCAAGACCAGAATCATTTTCCAGTGCTAAACCATTGTCCCTGGGTTTAGAGCCGGCACTTAGTCACAAAACTTGCCTTTTCTACACAACATACATATTTTGAGCATTTTCTAAATGATATTGTCAGGAGGTAATTGTGAACATTTAGATTGAATGACTCATGAGCATTCTGTCACCAAAGAGGATGTTGGCGGTTGTCTTGTGCTCTCTGGCAGCAGACGTGAATTCCCATTTGCTGACTGTAGCAGGAACCACTTCCAACAGTTGGAATTCGAGCGCTCACTTCAGCCAATCAGGCAGGCTGAAATTACAGCACAGCTTGTGTCTGATGTGCACCAATCGGACCATTATTTTCTCTCAGAAACTTTTTTCTCTTTTATCCTTAGGGACTAGAAGTATGAGATATGGGGCAGAAAAATATCACAGAGATGCTGACTTGTACAAAGAAAGAACAAATCTAACTTTGTAGCAGAATCTGTACAAGGCGACAAATTTGTTCAAGCATTGGTTTTGAGTTTTACCTCTGCATATTTGTTTTTTACAAACACGGAAAACACATTGTTATTGTGGCGCTACACTGCAATTACAATCACTGGAGCATTGCTGATACTGGGTGTTGATCTGTGTTCTTCAGCTGTCTAAGTTTGGGAGAATCAACAGGGGCTGATCTTGGGAGGGAGTCCATGCCACTTCCTTTCTCTTCCTGTTGGTAAAAAGCCCCCGCTGTGGGACGACTTAATTACTGGCAAGGAAGGGATGGTAATTAGAGGAGGAACAGGAGGCTAGAAGAAACTGTCAGGGTTAAGTACTGACTAATTCAATGCGTGGGACGGCTGTGCCACTCTCCCTTGAGACTGGAAATACAACACCACCACAAGAACAGTGAGCTCTGAAGAGATGAAAGATGATGGAGCAGCCATCTCTCATATCTTTCAAGCTGCTAAATAATATCTAATTTTCTACCAAAGGGAGTCCTCATTTAGGGAATTTCAAACTTCTAATGCATATCGTCCTAAAAGAATTGTATAATTTTATGCAGCAAACTGTTGGCCATGAAACGGCTAAAGAAATGTGCACTTCGCATTCACTTTACTCCTCCTCTCCTTTTAAATCAATTACATGATTAGACCTCTGTGTTAAGGTGAAGAAGACTTGCTGTTCCCAAACCTCATATATTCTACAGAATCAGAGCTGCTACTTGTGTTTCTCGTAAAAGTACAAAACAACCAACACATGGAGGTCAGGGAGATGTCAGTCAAGCATGAAGTGTGCAAACACTTCGCAGTCAGGGGGAAAGGTCTGATCAAACTGAATACACCTGTGTAGGTGTTCTGAACGGAAGCTTTGAAAGAGAAAAAGGAAGAAATAGCAGTATAATAGTTCCAAAAAACATGGGATTATACACAATCATATGAAAGTGTTGGCTTTTATAAATTCTTTTAAAGACTCTGAGCTTGATATTGAAAAGAAAAACGTTTTTTGCATTCAAATTCAAGCTCCTTTGAGGAGTTTTAAACTGGTTATGAAACAGAATGACATTAGTACTGGTGTCTCTAGATGACCTACAAAAGCAATTCAGGTCATCAGCGTAACGATTGACCTTTTCTATATGGTTATTTTCAATGTATGAAACCACTGCAGGGTTATGTGTCAGTCGATGTGAGTGACAGCATGCTATCAGTTACTGTCAGTTGATATTAACAACAGTGAACAATTTTCAATGAGCCACATATTTGAGTGTTAAAATAAACCAGGAGGATATTTTTTTGTTACAAAACACAACTTGCACCTGTTCAGGACACAATTAGTAAATAAATGAGAGGTCCACCACTTTGTCCACAGGGGGCAACAGGATCAAGACAAACTGAAAAGTTCTCACAGTAGCTTTAATTATGTGATTTTTAAAAAGGTACTTTAACAAACTTGTATCAGGAATGTTCACAGAAGGTTAAAGGACATGTACATTCAACCCAAAATAACATAGTTGGTTTCCTGTGGCTGTAACTGAATCCATTCAGACCCACTTTGGTCAAGGAACTGATAAATGGTCCTGCAGTTGTGTGGCAAAAAACAAAGAGTAACCAATGATTGTGCAAAACACCTTTGCTGTATGAATATGATGTTTTAGTCACAGAACTGTGAACGAGCCAATCATTTATACAAGCATTACTGCAAACCAGTGCAAGTATACCTCCACTACAGGAGCATTGTCAGTGCTTGACTGACAAATAACCAAAAACTGATTACTACTTTAATTCTCACCTTGAAAAATAACCCACTTATTGAAATGGATCAAGAAAAATCCTCATAAATGAAAGTTTATTGTTAGTTTTTACTCTTCATAGATAAATGCTTTGGATACATCCTTTCCAGTCTCGGAGTTGGTGCAGAGTTTCTCAGGAGAGCACCTCAGTAGATGTTCCTTTACTCTCTTACTTGTGTCAGTGCACAGCTTTGCTTTTGTGTCTGACATACACAAACACAACAAGGTTTATTCTGGCCTCCTACAGAATGTTTGAGTCAGTTGACTCCCTGCAAAACACTAAACATGTAGGTGCTATCATAACTGTTTGAAATCTGTTGTTCAAAAGGGTCTCTGTACTGTAGGTATTCAGAAAGGTTACCCGTCTAAAGCCTTTTACAGTAAGTTCTTTGAGGTATGGTTGTCTTAAAATGTTGGCTGTTTACCTGCTTGTGTAATGGTCCGGTGGATTGAGATCATTGGAGATACAGTATGTATTGATTATTTACTAACTGGCTTTTCTGAGTCTTATAGACCTTAGATTTTCAATTGTAGGGAACTTCATGACCCTGCCTTGGTTGTCAATTTCAATCAGTGAAGCGACTAGTAGACAACATCATTACCCACTAGATATATTCCTAAAAAAAAAAATGGATATAGCCTTAGACCTCACACTGACTCAAAATAAAAAGTGCTCAGAAAATGTGAACTTAATCCATTTCTCTGTACCAACAAGTCAAAGTTTGAGACGTAGAAAACATGATTTTGAGCATTTGCATCACCACATAGACAGTATGCGGATTGATAGTGTAGGAGCAGGACAGCCGCCACTCAGTTTGTCCCATCTTTGTGACCTCTGTGCTGAATACAAATGGATTGCCATACATGTTCTTCACAAAAGAAAAATATATAAATGTCTGAATCAGGTTGAAAAAGGAAATGTGGACTGTGTGCACAGGGAGCTTTACAGAAAAGGGTACAGAGTTAGCCAGCCTGATTTCCAGGAAGGTAGTCATGATCTCTTGGGGCTCGCACGGCCCAGGCCTGATAAGTGGGTTTAACAAGTGATGACATGTTTCTCATTTTCAGGCTTGAGGCAGTGGAGCAGCAATACTATAGATTACCACTGACGTGTTCATGCTTGTCTCTACTGTAACACTTCTGACATGACATTTTACAATTGAAGTGTGACTTCAAAGAGAAACTAAATATCCTAAAAAGATAATTACAAGTTCAAAAGAAAGGCATCTTTTGTGGGCTAAAAGGGACACTGTTACTGTTTTTAAATACAAGTTTTTCATATTGACACATTACCTCCTGATTGCACATCAAAGGAGTTTTAACAGATTTTTAAACCATTACACTCTCATGCTGATGCCTCTTGTAACCTACAAGTTACAATTACATTAACATCAACACAATTGGTTATTTCTTAAAACTCTATTTTAGCGTTGGGTTCAGATATTTCCACCCGAAAGACAAGTAGATATTCAGCTCTCACGAGGAAGTAGATATGTTTGAAACTCAGTGGGTAAAGTTTGGCAGTGCGAAGTAAGCTAGCTAGCAGGAGGTTCTTTTTTAAATTGTATTTTTACCTAATGTTTTATTGGATTTGAATTAGCAAGAAGACAAACTTTTTCTGTTGAAGTAATGTTTTAGATGGAGAAACTCTACTAAGCTAAGTAAAAGAGAAAATTGCTATGAACTTGATTTAATGTATATGCTAGCATGTGACTGCTCTTTTTGGACAATGAGTTTAATAGTGTGGTTATTAACATTATTCAGATATTTATTGGGACACAGGACTCCACATCATGACACCAGGGGGGCAGCGACAAGTAACATTGAAGTAGTATGTCTGGCCACTTACTGCTGCAAACTTTGTGATCACTCATTTTTCCTTACCTGAATTACTTTAATAAGGTCTGTGGTAACACCTATAAAAGCACCCTGCTGCCATCATGTATTTTACAAAATAAAGCAGCAAAAGGAAGTTAATAATGCAGGATACCTTGAATACACTGTTCTTAACACCACAGATGTTGAAGTTTATGGAACTGATATCATTTAACACAGTACAAATTATGTATAAAGTGAGTGGAGACATGGACTACTTCCAACTAACATCCCTAAAATGTTCTTAAATTGAGAGGAGGGTTAAACTGAAATTTAAATGCATAACAATCTGTTGAATGTTTTTGTGGAACAGTTTGAACACTAAACTCAGGCAAAGCCAAAAATTTAATTATGTTCAAGAAATTTTACAAAAAATAATGTGGTTTGGATTTTTGTGTATTTCTACTGAAAAGGAGATAGGAGGGTGGGAAATGATAAGTTTAAACTTCACCCTACTCCCTTTCAAATATGTGCAGCTTGTGCTGTTTTAAATATATTGATAGATGTTTAGATTTGCTCTTCGTATATTATTACACTTGACATTTATGTACTTGTGTACGTTTTTGTCATGTAAAGTAACACTTAGTAATCTTGCATAGCTACAAATCAATACATTACCTAATCACTCTGAATCCTGTAAAAAGTGGCCTTGAACAAAGAGAAGTAATATTTAAAAAAAAAAAATTATATTCCATTCATTTTCTTCCCAAAATGTTGTTAACTTTGGCTAGAGCCAAATCTGTAAAACAGTGGATGATGGTGTTCATGGGAAATGCTGTCTTCATGTTGGACAAACACTACTGATTTCATCCAGAGGGATCACTACAATCAACTCAATGTGACATGCCCTCAGGATTTTTAGATAAAATAGAACGAATAAAAAAACATAGCTTACATTGCTGTGGTCTGACTCTCTGATGTTAGACATTCATTTATTCTCAAACAGAACAGTGCATCCTCTTTTTTTAGAGATAAATATCCAACACATCATGCAAAGAATGCTCCCCTTGAATAACACTTTTGTCGTTTTTGAATTTGCCTTGCATTCAAAGGTTCCTTGTTGTGGGAACTGTCGCTATCCATGGTGCTGAAATCAATTCCCAAACAGTCTTATTTTTTTTGCCTCTGTACTTTTTGCTGCAATCCTGAACAGTCATGAAAAACATCTTATCTCTTCACCTTATTGCCTGGAAAAAATGTTCAGATGTTCAGTTTTCATGATTTGATCTCAAAGGTGCATTTGATGTCAGTGCAGGAGTTCTTCACTGCAGATATCCTTGAATTAAATACATCAAAGTAAATCTAAAGCAAATTGCTTTCCAGTAGATAAAATAATCCAGGAGTTATTAAATAAAGAGTTGGGTTTTATTTTACTCATTGCACCAATATCATTTGCTGTGCATAGAAATCATCAACATAATGCTATTTTATTTGGGGTATGACTGGCAGTTATTGTGGGGCAAATTGAGTTCAGCAGCAAATGGATGGGTTACAATAAGCCGCATCTAGGACACAGACAATAACACTTGATTCTGTTTACGGCATGAATAGCTTGACCTTGGTAGATTTTTTTTGTTATATGTGCGCTGGGAGAGCAGTGTTCTGGATTTCATTGCAGGACAAAGAAGGTGGTGAGGTGTTTCATCAGCTGTAAATGGGAAATAGTAAACACCAAGACTTCACATGTGAAATTGAACCGTACAGGAAAAAAGATAAAATAATCCCCTGGCTTGTGTGGATGCAATGTAAACTATTTTTCTAAGGTGAGGATTCGGCCGCATGTTTCTCCCTTTTATATGAAGAAAAAAAGCAATCTAGATATTGTGAGTTTCACATGAATGAGATTCAGTCGCCCCCATTGCATTATTTGTTGTGATGGCTCATTATGATTTTCATGCAGCCCTTGCCCACACAGTCACACTAGTTCATCTGCACAACTTCTCACATTACACAGTTAATTAGATTCAAACACACGCTCGTGCCGCTCACCAGTGCATTCGCTTCCGGCACCACGTCCCATCAAATTCTTGAGATTAAAGTGAATTAAGAGATTGTTTTCGATTAGATCCATTTTTGTGTCACTGCCTCGTGATAATTACAGAGAGCACTAACAAAGTGATTATGCCAGCCATCATATTCCATTTAGGCACTCTGGTCCAATTAGCTGGTGTGCTTCTTCAGTGGTTAATAACTTACATACAGTACTTTTGTGTTATTTTGTTATTATTTTAGAATTTTTTTTTTTTTTTTTTGTACTATTTAACTACTATTTTATAATGTAAAACTGCCTCTGCAACTCACCACTGCACTTTATCATATTATTTTAGCCTGTACATATTAGTCAAGCCTATTTGTTGTATATTTGTATTTATAGCTAAGGTTATTGTTATTATATTTTTATTTTATTTTTTATTGTAGTTCTTATTCTTATTCCTATTCTGCCTTGTACAAAGAGAGCACAGTTTACTGAAGTCAAATTCCTTGTGTGTTCAAGCATACTTGGCGAATAAAGCTGATTCTGAATTTCAGGTTTTTGTAGTTTAGAAAAAAAACCACATGAATTTTGGGGATTAAGTAGGGAAGCTATTTTGGATATCACCTCCTTTTTTTAAAACAAGCTCCCAAAATGCAGCAGCTTTGTCACTTTTTGCTCTTTAACTGCTGACCAAACTTTATTTCATCAACTGTGCAATAATGGTAGTATGCTAAATGCATTCAGACTGTTTATTCCCCTTTTGCCTTTTATTGAGCTAATTTATAAATGATCTTTGGGTCAGTCCATTTTTTGTAGACTATAAAAAAGATGATCTAACCAAAAGTGAACAAAAAAGTCCATTCATAGAATCATGTTTTTTACCATCCCTTCTCAGTGTTTAGAACTCAAAACTAGCTTCACAGACGATACCAATGTACATTTTCCGGAAGCGTAACAAAAATATTTTTTTGACCGTGTACACAAAAGTTGGCAGAATAATTTTAAAGTCTTCCACAAACACAGTACCCTTGGCGAAAGTCTTTCTCCTCAACTAATTCCTTTCTTCCTGCCTCTCTGTCTGTCCGCCCTTTCCTTCCGATGGCCCTGACAACAGTATGGTCATTATCGGCCCGATGCCACCACTCTACACAGATGGACTCAGCAGGCAACGGGCATGCATGATGTCACGACTTGAAAAGATGTTGTAGCCTTTTGTGAAAAGGGTTGACAGGAGGATTCAACATCGTTTTAGGTGTTCACAACAATTTGGTTTCCACCATTGTGCCACACATAATAACCATCACCCTTCTAGGATAAGAAACAGTGTGATAGCAAACAGTCCAGCTCCTTAAATGGTTTGTATTTTAGATCGAGTATAACCACAAAAATGTCATTTTTATCCCTCATATAAGAGTTAAAATTCATCATCTGCCAGATCATATTTTTGAAAGTGCATATGAGGACACATTTAAGGACATTAGTTGTCACTTGATGAAAAATTCAACCCCTCCCGGTTGGATGGTTTGTATAGTATCATCATTACTTTGACAGACACGTGAGAACATTGACAGTGAGTCTAAAGCGATTTACTGTTAACGCGTATCTAATTTTATCTAAACCCATTAGCTTGGAAGAGTCACTTGGATATTTTCACATGGCCTCTCCGCTGATGGCATCTGCTTTTTTTTTTTTTATGTGCAGCACTATAGCACAATTTCAAAATAGCCCTTTTCAATTTCCTGCACTATTTACTCTGCTGTGTTTGGAAATCTTACCCATGACACTATTGAAGCAAGAATAAATAAAACAACCACAAGCGAACAGTTCAGGCCAACCAAAATCACATCCATTCTCCTTCACTGTGCACTGAAGCAAGGGATTAAGATTCATTCTGTAATATTTTAAATGGTTTTGGTGGTTGGAATTTATGCAGGATTTCAATTGTATCTATGTCGCTTTGATTTATTTCTGTGCTTTCCTTCTTATTACCATGAAAAGCCGGGATTTTTTTTTTCCTTTCCATGCATCATGCTTTTGCTTAACACTGTGGCAGCGCAGGGACAAGGGTTCCAAGGGTTCCAAGGGCTTTGATTACAGGTGTTGACATGTCCCTCAAGCCACAACTGCTGTTACGACACCCCAAGGAACATGAACATGCAAATCATCTGTATGTATAAGTATGATGAGAGTATCCCAGTGACTCCAATTTAGATCAGTCTGCCATGGTTAAGTCAAATCAGAGTTACAACATAAAAGGCACTCAACTGCTTTTTGTTTTTCTCGCCCATATATGGTACAACTTCCTCTTCCTAAATTGGCTCGGCATAGTCCCCTGGCTGAGCAATGCCCTGTGACCTTAAACATATGCTGTGGTGGAAAATGCTGGCCTTGCTTCTGACCACTGAATAAGTGCCAGATCTCTGATTTATCAAAACATCATATCCTTACCAAAGGGAAAACCAGCTGACATGTATACTCACAATGCTGGGCTGAATAAATAAAGTGACATTAGAGGCAACTTTCTCTGTTAGTTAGTTTAGGAAGTAGGGCACAGAATATCAATTTAATCAGACTCAGACCTTCTATATCTTTACAAAAGGTGGTGTGTCTCCTTTGCTATTCATAAACCACTTAGCTTTAGCAAACATGTGGATGAGCTGAGGCAACTTGTGGACCAGTAGAGCCCAATATATTTCTTATGTAAACCTCAGTGTCATCTGCATGTTAATACACTTAGCATGATGCGGACACAACAGAGATGATATGACCATCTAAACAAAACAAAGTTTGAATTAATCAGATGTTGCTTTTAAAGGTGACTCCGCTCAGTAAATAGCAACTAATTTAGTATTTTTTTTATCCAACAAAATGGTAATCGGGACTTGGCGTTGGGTTCTTGCACAGTTGGTGTGTGTTGTATTTTAGCCAATCAGAATTAAGTATCTCCCACACTTTTTTACGCAAGTTCTACGACACTGATGGGTGAGGTCACTAGACGCCTTCCAAATACAATTATAATAATTTATGTTAATACAAATTCAGAATGATCTAAAATTGCATATTTTATCCATCGTTGTAATTTTAGAAAAAACAAAGTAAAAAAAATATCATAAATGTTCTTCTTTACTTTGCTGCCAAATGACCCCTGAGGAAATTATGCTGCTTTTTTTTAATTACAAAGAAATATGTAGGTTTTTGAATTGTCCCACTAGTTCTCGGCTGTGAGCTACATTTAACCACCTGTGGACGATGGGGATCTCAAGTCTCTGGCAGTTCATTTTGGGGTTACATACTAAAAAGTTTGGGAACCCCATTGGGAATTCCATGTAGTCCAGAGAGTGGGGAAAAGAGTTAATAGTTATTAATTTGTTAATCATTCAGTGTTTTGTTATCAGGTTGAAGACCACCTTGATGATGTTTTACACACGAGGTGTTTGCCCTCACGTGCTCAGTGATCATTACCAGATTATATACATCGAGTAAATCATAAAAGTCCCTCCTTGATAGCAAGTATTTCTGCACAGGGAGCAGCCTCTGAAGCGCATTACACATGGCGGTACATGAAGCCTGCTGGGCCACATGGCGCTCTTAATGCAGAAACATTTATCCTACATCCCTGGAAATGTTTCTTATCCAAGTAGATGAGATCATGCGGCACTGTGTCTGAGTGGGAACACCATGTACAGAATGAAAGGGAATAAGTCAATACTGTGTGGGAAGACAAAATCGCTTCACAAAGTCATTCATAGGGGAATTACCATTATTGGATCAAAGTCTCCCCCGTTCCTTGCAGCCTGCCAGCGTTTTCTGTCGAGGCCCTCCTGCTGCATCACTATCACTCAGCAGAGCCTGGCTCTATAAAGAACAGTATGGCAAAGATTCAATTAATGATTTCTATAGAATGTATAATGGGCTTTTGTAAATAATTTAGGATGCTGTAATGTAAAATCTCCATTAGAATGATCATTAGCTAATTAATTTTAATAGCAAAGTATTACGGCCATAGAAGAGTAATCTCGGGATGAGGAGAATGATCCCCTCCCCTCGCCCTCCACGTTTGTTTGGCTTGTATTCTACACCAAGCTGTCATCAAGCTGTGCACCAGTCATTACTTTAGATTTGTATTGATTTATTTTTTTCCAGTCTAGCACAACACAAGAATTGCTGTCACCTTCTCAGCAGACACACTTTCCTGTTTATCTGTCACTCTTTCACCCTAAAAACAAGTGATACGAATCAATCAGAGAACAGAGTTACCAAGTGGATACAACACACAAGCTGATAAACCTATGTGTATTCCTAAAACCAATCAACCTTTTGTACTACAACTAATTTTCTGTTATGCAAAATATAAAAACTCCTATGAGATCATAGTTTCCTTTAACTAAGAGTAGAAATAAAGGGCACTCCTCTCTTCATTGTTCTCTTTATAAAAGTCCCTTTGATGGATGATCGTGTTAATGCTAAACAAAGCAGAAGCTCATTAGAATGTGCTTTATCTCTGTGTCACAATATTATGTTTAAATAGTGTTATAGATATGGAAAATGTGGGCATTCTACTCAAGCTCACAGAGCTGTAAAAAAACCCATCTTGATCGTTTTTTTTCTCAATCCAATATTTTCATATTGACATAGCATCAAATCAAAACAGCTTTTTCATGTCACACTTTATGTATTGTTAATATGGTTGCAAAGGGGTGGTGAATTTCCATGGGAAGTTAAGCGGGGGAATTTTGGAAGTATTCCAAATTTGAAACTTTCCATGAGAGTTATGGGAATTTGTGGGAATTAACTGGGAATTAAGGTTAATTTAATGGAACGGTATCATATCCAAGCATAAATATTTGTTTTGTTATAAGCAGACATCCATCCAAGATAATACAATGAAAATAGATTCATTTGTAAGTAGAACTTCATCAAGGGTTAAATATTTTAATCAACAGTCAATTATTTCATTGAAGAACAAAAGCATGAATGTTGAGTTAAATAATGCTCATCTACCCGACCTAACCCATTGATATTTGTAAGTTAAACATTAGTACCATACATACATTTTTTTTAATAGATATTACCACATAACATCATCAAAACCTACTTCACTTTGTGTAGTCCATAGGCTCAAATGTGTGGCTTCAATAGTCTTGTGTTCTGGACTCAAAAGGGTGGTCCAGGTTTCTAGAAATCATCAGTGCATGTGATGGAGGAATGCACAGTGCACGTCGGGGGCGTGGTCTCAATATGCATGCAGTAAGCAGTGTGCTATGTGCATGAGATTGAGGAATAGCATAGATATTCAACTTGTTCTTGCATGAAATCTGATTGTTTTAGTCAGGATTATGCTAAAATATATTTTACCCAACTATATTTAAGTTCCCTATTAAGAGCCAATCTTCAGTTTTGTACATTTCTGGTTTATCCCCATAAATTCCTGTTAATTCCCATGGAAAGTTTCCATATATAGCCATCTACCACAACCAGATTGGCCAAGAAAGGGTGACAGAGGGAGAGATGAAAGAAGAAAGAATGGATTTTTTTTGTCATGTATAGAAAAAACCTGGGCAGGCGACCAAGTATTTTTTTCATCTGCTAAGTTATGTTGAGCTAACCATATTTACATTTAAATTTTTAATAACCTTACAAAATCACTATATGCAATCAATGAACTAGACAATCTGTCATCACTCTCTGCCCCCTGATAACCTGCAGTGCCGACCACATGCTCTCAGTTGATCAGAGAGAAAGGGAGGGAGATCCTACAGTATGTCCCTCCTGTTAATGCATTGATTCAAGTACAATGCCTCATGTTATGAACATGTGGCAACCTCCGGTGTCAAGGAATGAAGTGCTAAAAGCTGCAGTTCCTTGAGTGTCCACTTGAGGCTGGCTCACGAAGCAACAGAAGCCACATTAAAAAAAAGCTGATCTTTACACCATACATGAACGCATCTACAGCCTGGAGGGGTTGAAGATATTAAGGTTACAATTTTTGCACAATTAGGGACTTGGCTTACTTGACTGACAGGTAGACACACTGTAGCTGTTAGCGAGGAGGCTAAAAGTCTGCCTCAACTCTAACTTTTTGCCTCTTGTCAGGTTGACTGAAAGTTAGGTTGAGCCAGCATTTCTAATGTGGGAACTGCTGATGATAGGCTTCAAAACTTTGCTTCAGAAACCAATGGGTGACATTACAGAGACTATGTCCATGTATTATACAGTCTATGGTTATGAACTTTGTCACACAGCTGGTTGCTACAGATGTTATTCTGCACTAGCTCGTTTCTGGACTGTTGCAAAACCCTACGTCATTAACAAGTCTGGTCCACATGCAGTTATCTCAGTTGGACTAACATAATATTAAGTGAAACCAGCAGAGTGAGGGACAGTTTTATCCACCAGGCAGTCAGGATGCTGAACTCTCTCCCTGTTTTGCCCCCTCTTACCATAGTGCCCCCTTCACAGACTTAACCAAGTCACTGACCCCCACCAAATCAACGCTGAGGTCTGTCGTCCTCAGGACTGAACATGCACACACTCACTTTTATTTTAAATTGCACTATACCAAAGTTTTTTCACTGTTTTAAACTGTGTTTTATTGTTTTTATTAGCTTACTCTTTTTAATTTTAGCTTATCTTTTTCTAGCTATTTCCTATGTTTATCTGTTGTTGTCGTTGCTAGGGTCTGAGAGAGAAAGGTAATATCAAATCCTCTGTATGTCTGGTGCATACTGCAGTTTTTGACATTAAAGAAAACTTTGCACTTTATGAACTTTGAAAGATTTGGAAACATAATTTGTGATATTTAGGTATCTTTGTAAAATTTGCTAATGATTGTTGTCAAAAGATCAGGCACAATGAGAAAAGAGAAACAGTAGGAGGCGTCGCAGGACACGTTGCTATTTGTGAAAACAGACGATAATAAGGAAGAGAAGCACAAAAAATATAAGCTAACCTAATTAAGATTAGTAGATAGATAACACAGAAACCCCGTGGATGGATAAAAACAGACAAACAGATAGAGATGCATTGACAGCCAAATCAACAACAAAGAACTGAGGCCTGTAGTAGCAATGCCAATAAGGGCAATTAAAATGCTGTCCTGTTAGCATGAAGCTGCCATGCGAACAAATTTTGGCTTAGCTAGAGCTGATTTAAGCTTCCTGTGCAGGGATCAGATACGCAGCAGTTGATGTCTCTCCTCCTCTGATTTGTCGCTGCAAATGGACCGTTACCCTCGGGAGTATTTTGTTATGTGACAATAAATTTGTCCAAAGTAGATAGTTTAAAACAGTGTTGTTGCGCTGTATCCTTTTCAACAGGCAATTGACATATTAGTCAAGTCATCCTTTACAAACAAGTAGTGGAACAAATGACTAAAAATGAAAGGTTCATCGTTCATCAAAGCATGAAAAAGGAGGCTGTCTGTTCCTTCTCATATAAGGAGGAGCAGACAAATCTCCAGAACTACATCAGTGGCCTTGAAGACAGACACACACAGCTCATTCCAATGAGGCGCTGCATTCACAGGCACCCGGAAAACAAGTATTCAAAGTATTCTGTTTAGATTTAGAACAGTGTTTGTGCTGTTTATGGCTTTGTATTAGACACTCACTCTGAGTTGTGTACCATCTGTTAACTTCCAAACTAAACTGTTCCAATTCAACATTTCTTCAAACAGAATCCTGTCAATTATATTGCACTGAAGTGAAAACAAGTCTTGGTATTTCTATTGAAACAAATCAGAAAAGTTTGGGATATTTGGGGTTTACAAATTAAAAGCTAGCATTTGTTAAAATAGCAGAAAGTATCTGTAAAGTGAGCGTACCCCTCATGACTGAGGTGAGTTGTCACTACAGCAAAAGTTGTCACAAGTACAATAATGTAGGACAAGTTACTCGACCACTGATGCAGTGTTGTAGTGCCTTTTTCAAGAAAATGAATTATGTTATGAATGCAGCAGAAACATTAAACAGTTGTCAAACAGCCCAGAAAGTCTCACAAAGTGTAATTCTCAAAAGTGGTGAGCACAGCAAGATTGTCGTAATATGTGTGAGTGCAGCTATGTGACTGAAAAAGAGATTGCAGGTACGCCCATTGCAGGTTATTTTAATTTCTACAGTACGATATAAGGTCACGCAGGTTTGGACCTTGGTAATTTTTCAAAACAAGACAGCAAGAAAGGCTTTTACTTTGGAAAGACTCATAAATGAATGCTATGAAGTCATGACCCACCATACACTACCTCTGATTGGGTTGGGCTTAGAAGATCATGTTGATGCATCATGAGGAGGGTTGACTAGTCAAGTTGCTTGGGTAACAAAACATAACCATCCAGCATATATCTGTACCTATTTACTGTCATTATTCCCCGATTCTCCACACCACCTTGAGACAGAAACAGATTTTTTTTTAATGTCATTTATTTTGTAACCGACACCATTTTTCATAAAATGTTTGCATTTAATAACATCAAGGTATGCATATTTAATGCAGTTAAATTAGAACACGCTACTTTCATAATTGTATCCTGATTCATAATTAAACACTACATGCTGATGGTCTGCACTTACCCATGACCAGCCCTACACTGCTTCTTATTGGGTTGGGCTTAGGGGGTCATGTTGATGCATGACTCATGAGGAGTGATGACTAGTTAAAGCAGGTCATAAGGCGGGACGTTGATGTTCAGCCATCTCTTTGATATGCATCAACTGGCATTGACAGGAACCTCTGGTAATTGTTGATCCAGACTTCCAGAGCAGAGAGACTGACATGCTGCTGATGTCTGCACAGCAAGAGTACCCGTAGGGCGGACATCCTTGCTGGGAAGTGCTCCTGCCGGTGTTTTTTTGACTCTATATTTGCCCATGTCCACATCCAGTCTCAGAAAATGAAAAAAATGAGACACTTTTTATTTCTGTATCTCTATAAATGATACATTAAAAGACAAAATTCTTGACCCCACTAATTCCTAAACAATGGGTATGACTTTGGTTTATTTAGACAAGTGACCATATTTAATTCCAATTTAATGTACTTTAAAAGGCATTGAAAACACATTATTCAAATGGTGTTAAGAACAACAATCTACCTTATTTATTCAATTACTTTTTTTATCAATTTTAATTATTTTTCTGATTTAAAAAACAAGATTTGATCTTCAAAGTCTCTTTTCATAAAAGATAGATTTAAAACGGGGCGTTGTGTTATAATCAGGGTTGTTTCATATTTGAGTCAATATGGCATTTATGGTTTTTCAACTGCTCAGTAGGGTAACAGATTCATGCAAAGCCAAAGTTAAACACTGCAATTACATGAAAATAGAAGTTTCTCTCAGATTTAATCACCCAAAAGTCAATTATGCCACATGGCAATATGGACAGGAGCAGGAAAAATGAATGACTCACCGGATATGAAACATGCGTGAAAGGTGATATGAAGAAACCGGCTGCCTGCAGAGTGAATTTGAAGAAACTGAAAGGAAGTACCAAGTCTGGTATGCCCCATGGCTGTGGAGGCTTACAAAATAATGTAACTTTGAATTAAACATTTGGTGTGACTTCAGCCAGATAAATATTGTATCCTTGTATACAGTGAGACTCTCAGCCTGATGAATATTGCATCTTTATCTATAAATTAAAACCTTGAGGCTAAAAATAAAGCAGGGTTCGTTTGGGGTATTTCTTTTGCACTACAAAGATTTTAAATGGTTTAAAGTTTTATAAGCTTAACACGTGTAGCTTTTATGAGTCACACTTATCCATTATTAATCACACGAGCAGACTCTTCCTCTCACACCTTTTTAGTTTCAAAATTAATAAGTGCTATGTTATTGATTATAGCTCCGATAATTAAATGTCATACCCAGGCAATCAATCAGTAATGTTGGTGCGGTGCCAAACAGATGCTGAAATCCGTCCTCACTCTTTGAAAATGTCAGTAAGCAGATGTGACTCCATCGGCCTAACAAGTTAGTTCAGATTCCACTGCTCTGTATGAAGCCTCTGTTGCTGTTTTATTACAGCATCAAAGCAGATGAAATTTTACATTTTTAATATTGCCAAAAATTCTAATTTTCACTGCACACTTAATGGTATTTGTGTGTGATAGACAGGCTTACTATAAAAAGTGCTACCACTGCTAGGGAGTGATGTAACTCAGTACAACATAAGCATAAACTGCAGCTACAGAAATTACAACATGGTTGAATCATCAACTCTCTGACAGTGTCTTAGAAAAAACAATCATTATGAGCAGAATGTACAGAACACCAGTAGTTACATCCCCCGCCTTTGTATGCCTGTCTGTCTTACAAGGGAACTAATCACAGAGTGTGTTCCAAGAGTGGAAGTACTGTACATTGGTATGCATTTGAGGTCAATTCTGAATCAGAAGTCTGCAGCATTTTCTGGTAGATATTAACATAATGCATTAATTCAGTTAGTATCAGCCAAATATTATCCAAATCATGATGTGTAGTGAGCTGTATGATGTGTCTTGTACAAGTCATAACATTAGGTACACACCTCAAGTAGACAGCCTGTTGTCACTCCCAAAGTCATCAAATGTGTCAGTTTGCTCAATGACCCGAGGCTTCAAAACATGATGCTGTTGGTAGCCATCTGATGTAATTTCAGGTTGCTGTCCACAAAGTCCTGAAGTAACATAGCAAGAGGGTTTAAAATCCACTTGGGGTGCTGGTCAAGGTCGATGGATGGATGGATAATAACACATGAGCTTTTTTCCAGATAACCGGGGTCAAGGTCTCATAGGTAGAAAGAAAGGTACTTTATTAATCCCCAGGGGAGAAATTCAATTTTTTCACTCGTGCTATTTTTGGACATGCTACACATACAGTTTTTTGGTATATACATACAATCATGCACACACATGCAGTGAACATGCTTAGGGAGACATGTCAGAGTGAGGATACTGCCATCAACCAGCGCACCCCGAGCAGTTGGGGGTTCGGTGCCTTGCTCAAGGGCACCGCCGGCAAGTGAACCAGCACCTCTCCAGCCACCAGTCCACTTGCCAAACTTTGTCCATACTGGGACTCGAACCGGCGACCCTTCGGTTCCTAAGCCAAGTCTCTATGGACTGAGCTACTGCTGCCCCCAGGTAAAAGTATAATACACTTGTTATTTAGGTTGTATGTCTTCAATGATCAGATCAAATATGCTGCAATATTTACAAAACAGAGTTTGTAACTATCACGGGCGGCTGTGGCTCAATGGGTAGAGTCTATCTATCAATCCGAAGGTTGGTGGTTCGATCCCAGCTCTGGTGGGCACATGCCAAAGTGTCCTTGGGCAAGACAATGAACCCCAAATTGCTCCCACTGTTGTTCAGCGGTGTATCATTGTGTATGAATTAGCAAATACTGATGGTCCCTTACTATATAGCAGCCTCACTCATCTGTGAGTGAATATGGTGTGAATGGGTGAATGTATCGAGTAGTGTAAAAGCGCTTTGAGTGGTTAGAAAGACTAGAAAAGCGCTATATAAGTACAAGTCCATTTACCATTTACCATATCTAAACCCAAACCCAGCCAAGTAGCTTGGGTAGCGAAATATAACTAACCAGCTCATATCTGTACCCGGTAACTGTCATAACGACTCTCGACTCTACCCTGAGACGGAAACTGACATTTTTGCCACAGTGTTTACCATTTTGGAATGCTAACAGAAACTAGTGTTTTTGCTACAGTGTCAACAGGCAAAGGGGAAATGTGAAATAAGGGCAAATGTGTTTTGACCAATCAGAATTGAGTATTTGTTTCAGCTGGGATATAAATCAGAATAAAATGTCCTTTTTATCTTGGATTTGACAACATTTCGTACAATATGTTGCATTGAATTATATCAAGGGATGTAATTTAATGTAGAATCAAATTTCAAAAAGCAGCTTTAGAAATCGTGTCCTGATATATAATTAATGACTACATGCTGACAGTGTGCACTTACCCATAAAGGAAAGCACAAAGTTCTTCAGAAAAATATGAAAAATAACAAATGATTTATTTCAGCTTGCTTTGTTCTTGCTCTGTTTTATACCCTTTCTATTGCAGGTGCATCCTTTAAATCTTCCTTGTAATACGCTGAGTGCCACACTGTTGCCCTTTATGACGGCACCTCGTCTGCTTCAAATGAAGCCGGGCTGTTTTGATAACACTAACATGTTTATGGCGAGGTGTTACTTTTTTATTTGCTTTGTTTCATCATAAATGGTTGTTTGTGCCTCAAGTGGAGAGAAAACGGTTCAGGCTTTGTGTCACGTATTCATGTCTTTTTTTTTCAAAACCGCAGACTGACAAAGGTCAAGATGTAACTGAACAGCATATTTCTATGTTGTATTTGACTGTTCAGACTTTGATCCAGTGTGAGAAGAGGACAGAGGTAAATAAGAAGCAAGTATGACAAGCCCTGTATATTACCGTCACTCCTGCTTTTATTGCTTCTGGATGCCATTTATGAGGCACCCACAAACATGTTGTCTCCGGCGCCTGCCGAGCCAGATTCCCACTCAATTAATTAGAGATTTTCCTCCGACAAACTGAGCCACCCTTTCCTCCACAACGCCGCCGCACTTCCTCTCTGGATGTCTGTCATGCTCTCTCAAGGTTTTTTAATCTGGTTTCCAGCGCCAGGATCAACAAAGTGCCTGTGGTGACACACTGTATGATGGCCGTTTCCTGCCCCTGTCAGAGCTTAGGGGAATATTCGCTGGATGTCGATACAGAGCCCGATGCTAATTGAAGCAGACAACATGCTGGCTGGGAGGTGTTGTGACACGCCATGGACACACTTGAAAGAACAGAGATATTCATAACACCTTATAAAATGTGCAAAATGAGAAGTTATAGCTGTCGGAAAACACAGGGTATAAGAACTGCTATGAACAAATATATACTTAGAGATATCTTGCAACTGCTTTTTTATGACATCAGTTGCGTTGAAGATATTTTAAAGGACTCTGATGTTGCTTTATGCATGATGTTATTTATTTAAGCCATATTTTTATGACACAAGAAAAACGAATAACATAAAGTTACTTTCTATGTGGGAGTGCAAAGTTTGCTGAATGACGCACACTTTTAAAAGTCATTTAAAAGTGGGATTTAATTATGATTGCTGCTCTGGAAAGGTTAAAAAAATACACTTACAAAATACCAGCAAGTTTAGATAGTTATTAATTTCTTGCAAATAAATATAATCAGAAATGCTGTGTTCATTTTAGGCATAACCCTACTGTCTTTGTTATAATGGGAACAACCATTATTACAGGAGTTAGCATATTTTAATGGAGTACTGTCCTCCTTTTGTGTTAACTTTAGACTGTTTAGCATCCATACATGGATTCGTGGTTTAATGCCAAGCGGCAACTTCTCTTGTCGAACAATGAAGCCAATCTTTAAGTGCAAAAATAATGGAGTTCCTCAAGTGTCCCTTTGGGGCCCCATTAGGTTTCATGTTAAAAAGCCCAACTTTACAGCAAAATTAAACATGTTAACATCCCTGTGTAAAATCAGTTTTTGTTTGTGCTTATGTATTTATTCGTATACACTATATCAAGGCGGACTATTTTTAGAAACACATCAGTTAAGATATATAAAACACAAGATCTATAGACAAATAAGCCCAATCAGGGGCTAAGCTGAGTTGACTGACAGATAGGCGAGTTGTCGCTGTTTGCTAGGAGGCTAAATACCAGCCTCAAATCCAACTCTCCAAATTGAGTCACCATTTCCAACATGGCGCCTGCTATTGTTGGGCTTCTCTCTCCGGAGACTATATCCATGTTTATGTAGTCTAGGCTTAATGCAGGTGGTAGCAGCCAGTGTGGTTTAAAACTACAGGTCCCAGAATTATTAGGAAGGCAAACACTTCTCTAACAGCTGCCATATCATAAAAAAAACTAAAGAAAAGGGGGGGTTAGGTGGGTTAGCGTCAACCTAAGTGATGACAAGTGGCTTTTATTGTGACAGTGTGATAGCCTCTCAACAAAGGACCATTTCACAATAAGAGCCCCTTCATAAATCCCAGTGGGATGCTTTTAATGTGAAGAAGTGTCAGTAGGAAGTGTTCAGTTAGCAGAAAAACAGTATAGCATAGTTACAATGGCAGGAGAATTAATAATGGACTGTACAGTTGATGGATCACATACATACACACTTTGTTTGCTGTTAATCCCAAATGCTACATTAATTATCATCCATAATTTGAGATACAGAATTTTCTTTAATGAAGAAAACTACAGTGAAGTTAGGAATTAATTTCAAACTCATGACTGATTTAATAGTATAAAAAAGGTTTTCATTAAATTCTTAAGGGTTAAAACTTTAGTGGGTAGCAGAATAATTCTGTTCTTTGGTAACAAGCTAGATCATTTTTTTAGAAAGTGCAATTAGTCTGTTTCATATCATAATAAAGTCGATCATTACTGAAATCACAGTAATTCATCCTGTTTATTTCTTTGAGCAGATTGATGCAGTTGATTTGGCATAATTTCCAGTTGATGCACTGGTGCAGTGTATGAATCGTTACGCCCCTTGTAAACATCAATTAATCCCCAAAATATTAAAATCCCGACACAGGCAGAAATGTGTTAATGCATTCTGTTAAATTTTTAATTTGTTTTCGTCCTGCCATCTGAGTTTCATGTTGCATTTTGCATCCTCAAAAGAGAACTTTCAAGTGTGTTCCTGCGCGTCCTCAGTAATTTGGCTCTAACAGGCACAGGCTGTATCACAGAGACTGTACTCACTTCATATCAGTGTTTCCAAAGCAAATCAAAGCTGTGTTTACTTGCCTTATTACTCAGGTGTTGACTTTCACAAAGTTACCTTGAGTTTCCCCAAGCTTTTTGTGTTATTTAATTTTTTACCCATTTTGATATTTAATAAGTCTTTTCTCTGCAACTACCCCACAAGGAAGCTCCACGTGTTAAAAAAGAACATTTTATTATACCCCTTCTCCAAACATCACCTCTCTTTAAAATTTTCAAAACCAAGGGTTAAATAGAAACACATACCCCTGAGCTAGCGGGGCATTTATTAACGCAAATGAGCTCTCACGAAAAATAGCCTTGTTTTGATTCATAGGAGACAAGAGAGTTGGCTGTTTGATTGCAATCATACGCTTTCAACTACTATCCATGTTTACATAACTAAACCTGTATATTATGGTAGTCCACTGTTCACGAGGGCACTTTGGGATACATTAACTCATAAATGATTCTCAAGAGTAAAAACAATTCATTATGAGGCTAATGATTTGTTAGCAATGCTCGAGTGTTGCTTATTAAAAGCCATTAATCTGAGTTTATGAAAAGCCAATTAACGCACATGAGGAATAATGTACGTTGAGCAGGTTGGTGAGGCCCAAAGGAAGGATGGTGTTCATAGGCTAGAACTTATTTAATTAATGTTTAATTATTTGGTTACTTACGCAAGAAAACAGAATGAACTCAAATGGAAAATAGTAAAATCAGGGTACTTAGTTGTAACTCACATTATACTGAACATTTCCACTAATTGGGAAGAGAGACAAGGTGAGCAGGTGAATGCATGAATCAGTGCTGTACCAGATTGTGGTTTTCATTCATCTCCACTGACCGGTCTTTTAACTCATATCACATCCTGTACTCAAAAGATGGAGGAAGGGGTGCTTCCTGAATTTTCAGAGGTGTAAGTGTGACTTTCTATGTGAATAAGGAAACATGAATTAACAGAAAAACAACACAAAATACTTACTCTCTTTTGAGCAGTTCAAATGCCTTTATTTTCATGGCACGGTCACGTAGCCCTTGAAAACAAGCTGTAACCCGTTTTGGCATCAAGCCTTCACCAGCAAGTCAAAACATTGTTGTGTTTTGACTTGCCTTTTACCATCTGTGTTCTGTTTTCTGTCAACCTTATTAATCTCATTTTATTTTGCTGATTTCACTGCCATAGCCATCATTTTTTCTCAGCTGTTTCTGTTCTCCACTTTTTTCAACAGTGAACATGCTTATCTTTTTTATTCACAGGACTTTCTGTGGATTGATACTATCAATGGCAGACTCCAGAATGCTGGAGCTATCCAATCAGAATTGGGTACACAGTCATTTATCACAGGGCTTTGTTAAATTGATTCTGATTGGTTGTTACTCCTTTGCAACAGTCCCTCCGTTCTCAACAGCACAGTTGCTATGGGTTTAATCACAGACAATGGTGAACCAGCTGTAGATATATCAATCCGCTGTAAGAAATCTGGTTAATTGATGTTGGTTTGCTTACAGTGGGAAAAAAGGGATGAGAATAGCAGAGAAAAGACAGAAGAAGAATTTCAAACTGAAGAGGCCACATGAAGTATAGGCCTGCACTTAATGGAACACGGTAGAGGATATGGTGGTTTTTAAGGACAATGAGTACGACAATGACGAGGCAGAATAACTTTATTAAGAGCTGTGCTGATTCATGTGGACATGTTCATTTTGGTTAACCCCACCACCAGTGGAAAAATTCAGTTTAAAGCGAGTAATAACAGCTAGCTTAACTCATTTCAAAGACCCTGCAGAGCTAACTCTTACTGTTACTGTGGATGCAGCTCAAACTATGAGTAAAACAGACTATTTTCAGGAGATGAAACATGACTACAAAA
The DNA here is from genome assembly GCF_009762535.1 of Notolabrus celidotus. Classification (NCBI taxonomy): domain Eukaryota; kingdom Metazoa; phylum Chordata; class Actinopteri; order Labriformes; family Labridae; genus Notolabrus; species Notolabrus celidotus. The sequence continues at coordinate 10,122,903 of NC_048290.1, read as the reverse complement.
TAAATGTACTCTTTTTTTTAAATCAATAAATCCCGCCAGAATCAATACATGTTTTTAAATAATCGACTTATTAAGGAGCTAGCTGTGTAATAAGTGGAAGACAATACCCTTCTTCTTTGTATCCTGCTCACCATGTCAGGGTTCCAATCCGCTACAACAACCTGCTCGCTAAACATCTTCCCTGAAGTAATAACCCTAACTCACAATACAGTTTATGAAGCCACAAGCACTGTGGCATTCCTCAGCACATACTGTATATGAGGCCATCCATGCCATTTTTCAGAAGTGTTTATATACGTGTGAAGTATTTATTCACAGCTTTCTGCCTCTGTATCATGTATCATGTATCGTCTGTAGGTCACAGACACTTCTTCACAGGCAAATGTAATGTACCGACCCTCCCACACCAGTTACTCGAACACCATAAAGCAATAATCACCTACGCTCCCATTTCCCTCCTTTGCTGCTGCGATGCCATTTATCTCCTCTTAACTTCCTGTGATAGGTCATTAAACTGGTCTTGGAGCTGCAGAGTAAAGCACTGAATCATGTCGCAGGTTCCATCTGCTGGCATGCTTAATCTGGGGCACGAGGGCCCGAGTACATATGGCCGCCATATAAAGTTTTATATAATAATTGGTAGTGAAGGAGCCATGAGGAGAATTCAGCAGAAGTGATTCGATATGGAAGAGAGGGAGGGTTTTTAAAGTGAGAGTGCTGGGCAAAGCATGAAAAGGGGAGATTCTTTTTGGTACATGGCTGCAAATCTGAAAGCCTTTTGCAAGCTCTTGTGGCTCGAATGTTTTGCTCCAGATTTCAGAAATAACAGCAATGTGTACCTCTTCTGTGGGAGCTGAATCAGCATGTACTAGATAGCGGACAGCGAAGGGCCTGCTAGATGAAAACTTATGTCTTTGCAACATTCACTGCAAAGTTCTCCAAAGGAAGAGAGTGCATATCTGCCACAAAGCATCTATTGAATACCTGGTTGAAAAAATGATGATGTACATTATAAGATAGGGAATAATAAAATCAGGGACTCCCACTCTGAAGCGATTGTAAAAGCATTCACTCATTCTGATACTACAAGTTCACTTTAACTGCCCTTTGATTGTGCTCAATGTGTAAAATAACCTCGTCTTAAAGTGAGTTGTCGAGATATTACCTCTGAGATGCTGCCGATTACGTAACTGTGCATTGGCAGAAAGAAAATTCAACTTTAAATGCTAATCTAGAGTGCTGAATGGAGCATTAAAAAGTGCTGCCATCAAGCCGCGCTCAGGCAGACTGACACATCGCTGACTACGTGTCAGAGGAATTCTAAAGAAGTAACCGGAGATCAATTTGAAGAGACCCACCTATTCATGACTAAATCATTATGAAGAGCCCTGGAGGGCTGTAAAGGAAAAGACTTAAGAGGATGAAGCTGTTATAAAGGCACTAAGCTGTTGCTTTTATCTGCATTTCTTACTTTTTAAATGAAATAATCACTTTATATGTGGTGATAATAGCACTTTCAGGCCGTAAAACATTCTTTAAACAAACCTTTCCAACACTGTGGGGTTATTTCCTAAAATTTCACTCAGCTGCAGCGTGTTGCTATTTGTGGCTGAACTCTATCCTACAATAACTATGTTTTAAAGTTGCATAATTGAATATACCGGTCAGTGACAGCTTGAAGGAGAGTGTCAACAAAATATGTTCAACCTCAGAAATCCACCACAGCCTCAGATCAACACCTTTTGATGTAACTTCAAACTTTCATTTGATAACAGTATAAGTTCAGTTTACAGCATAAAACATTGGAACACTACTCAAATATAATTATTACACAGCTGGTCTAAATGTTAAATTATAGCTTTCAGAGGTCTGCTATTTCTCTGAAGCAAACTGTTGCAATGAGGAGCATTCGACTGCCAGAGATGCAGCTCTTATTACAGACTTAGGAGGACTGCCTTTGATCATATCAGTCTGCAGAAAGAAGTCGGGTAATCCTGCTGTTGGTCTGTTTACTCTGGGTAAAAAGAAAAGAGAAGAAAATGTCAAAGATAAAGTAAAAGAGGTTGTAAAAACAGAGCACTGTAGGCACAGTAGAAAAGCAACAGAGTTGCAAAAAGAACCTGGAGTCAACAGTAATCAGAAAAGAGTATGTTAAATGATACAACAGTGTTTAAAGGCTAGTGATTGGAAAATAAAAAAAAGTTAGCACATCATCACATTAATCTGAGAATATCTTGTTCTAAGATATAAAAAAAATATCATTGGCAAGAATGAGAAACTTTGATTACTTACTTATGTGTTTTGAACTTGTTGGGATGTTAACCTGCAAGTTGAACCAAAGGCTGGTGGTGATAGCTCTGCAAGTGTCAGTTTTTGGTCTTTTTTTACTGGCAGACTCTGTGATCCGGTTATTAACAGTGCTAAAGAAATTGTGCTCATGCTTTACTTAGTGTTTTCTTACCTTAAAGGTTGGTTTATACTTTGGGTTCGACCCTATACAGCAGTGGTAGAAGCAGACGTGAGCACTACATACTTCTGCTTCAATCTGACCGTGACAGCGACGCACAGCAATACTGCTCACGAAACGTCTGAGGCAGCGTGGTCTCTCTGAAAGTTGGGTTGTCTGTTTCCGGCCCCGCTGCATTCTCTGCTTCCTTTTTCACAGCAATTTCAAGCGTATTTGGTTAATTTACAGCTGATACATGTTGCTGTGTAACATACAGCAATGATTACAGGGAAGAATAGAGAGGACACGTTGGAGGAGATGAAATACACAGGCGATATGAGGCTGATGTCTGGGATCCCTGAAGTGCTGTAAATGTGGGAAATACAATGGACAGTGGACCAATCACAGGGCTTGCGGTCCATGTCGATACAACGCGTAGTTACATTTTGGAGGAGGTGTGTGTCAACTAAGTGCACAGGGCTCTGCATAAGTATGGGAGCTAAGCAGACCTATGGCGTAAGTTGTGCCGTCAAATCAACGTAGAAGTATAAATCAGGCATTAGTCTAGTCAAAATTCAAATTTCCATTTAATTGAAACAATTAGGATATTAGGAGCTTTGGAACAACCCTGGTAGAAAAAGGCTTTCATACTGCATATTGCATTGTTTTGCTCTTTTCTTAGTGGAAAGTATTAACAATACAAATACATACATTAAGTCTACTAAAGGAATGTACCAAGTGCAGTGTAAATTAACTGATTTGTCTAACTAAGGCAGTAACTTAATCAATTCCATAGCATTGCTTCATTATCTGCATTCTATTTCTGTTTGACTTTTATTAAGACTTCTTTGCCATTGTAACATCAGAAGTTGAAAGAGCAGCTAAAAGACAAAAGAGAATGGCTGATTGTGGTGTGTGTGTGTGTGTGTGCGTGTGCGTGTGTGCATGTGCGTGTTTACCTAGAGTTTATATGAATCCATTCAACAGAACTCACATTTCAGTCACAGCAGGCTTTAGAGATTATACGAGTTAGAAGTGCAAGCCTTTTGTTCCCTGCGTTATCAACAGAGCTTTTGTTTCACTGAAGTCAAACACTTACTGGAATTGATCCCATCATTTATATTCTTAAGTCTGCATCAACTAATATGTCTAATTCAGTCTGAATCTCATTCTGGGAAAATGCTTTTAAAACCATCAGTCAGTGATTAGGAAATTACATTTTCTCTTCCCCGCTAAAGATTTTGTGCTCATCCTAGTGCTGTGATAATGAAGATCCAACTATACTTCCACCATCTGTGTATGCAAACTCACACCTTTTAAGTTATAGTGTGAGCATATGCATCTAATTTCTAATACACCTCTAATGCTAACACTTCTGATCAACACACACCTAAAAAAACATACATGTGATAGAGAGAGAAACAGTCTGTGACTGACAGAAGGAGCAGATGATGGTGAAAATTGTTGTTTTAAATAACCCACCAGATTGTATTCATAAAACTACATTTGCATGCAGCTCTGGAGATAGCAGGATATGCTTAATAGCAGAATATCTTCTTCTCCTTTCCAGACAGCTGCAGAAACCTGGTCTGTTTTTCTTCCTTGGGCAGGGTTGTGTGTTTCATTTATTTCCCCCTCAGACGAACAGAGCTGCGGCAGTAATGTCTGTCTGTAGAAATGCTCTCTGAGTGTGCCTCAGCGGGTACTGAAGCAAACATCATGAACATCCAACAAATATTTCACAGCCTCTTTTTGATAGTCATGCTGTTAAGTGTATTTTTAACTGCAGTCCAAAAGAGGAGGAGCAAAGGGATGTGCACTTTGGAAAGTTGTAGTGCTGGTTGATGTAGTTCTTTGTTGGCTTCTGTGTAGATTAGCTTTTTTCTTAGACTTTCAAGTTGAAGCATTTTAGAGAAAAGGGGACTATGGGTAATTTAATAAAAAAATGCTCATATCATGAAAGACACAACGCAAGACAGAGGTCTGAGTACAATCTGAAGAAGAGAGAGTTCTCACATTTTTCAGAGCGATCTAAGAGCATGATAGAAAACTACTGATTCTCATCAAAGTCATTTAAGATGTGTGTTATTGTGCTTTGCTTAAATATCTGCTTTAATGCAAACTTTCTGATCTAGGAGCTCCCAAGTGCTTCATTGATTATTAAAATTCCCCACTTTTAATTGTCAGACAGATCAGTTTGCTCTATTATATGTGTATCGTCTCACCACAAATGAAGTCACACTTATATAAATGTTGCTAGACTTTTACTCTACTTCTTAAGAGTGTCTTTGTACACTATGTTGAGTCTGATCAGCTGTTGTTCCTGTGTTCTTTTTTAGGGAATTTGCACGTTGGAAGGTGAGGAACACAGCAATCGAGAGAAGGGACCTCATCCGGAACCCGGTCCCCCTCATGCCTGAGTTCCAGCGCAGCGTTCGCTTGCTGGGCCGCAGACCCACGACTCAGCAGTTCATCGACACCATCATTAAGAAATATGGAACCCACATTCTCATCTCAGCCACCCTGGGAGGTAAGAGAGGCCCATTAGTTTTATTTGCTCACTTCCACCAGTTTTTACACGCTGTTCTTAACGCTGCTCATAGAGGGTTTGTAATTTTCAGACTCGCTTCATGAGAATAAAAGTACTTAGTGATAAAAGTTGGAGTCATTCCTTTCAGACACAGAGTTTCTTGCGCCGCAAATATGACTTGAGTTAGTTATTTTCTACAACCAGGACTATAAGGGATGAAACATGCGAGGTGTGTTTACCCATAATCAAAGTGAATGCCAGTATGTATCTGAGATTTTTCCCTGCCCTACTGAGAAAAAGAGCAGATGGAATATGCAGAAATAGAAATACCAAGAATTAATATCTAAAGTTTGAACTTAATCCCTGATACATGCAGCAAACAAATGTCAGGCCCCTGAAAACAGCTAAATGAGTGCGTACAGTATGCCCCTATTCATGATAAAAATACACATCCTTTCCAATGACTCTCCACATGATACACTTTGAAACTGCAACACCACCGTGCCCGGGATTATTCATCTGCCTGTTTGCAACAATGTCAAAACAGCTCAGTGAAGCAGTTTGGGGTCAAGTTGTTCTCCAGGGTGCTGAAAAACTCCCCTACAGCAAAACTGCAGCTACATCACAAGAGGGCAGGACAAAGCAGACAGGAGAAATGTTCACACACCAAATGACTTTCCTCTGAAGCAAGATTAGGCTCATTTTAAATGACCATGGTGAAAGACAAGTAGACTTACTAAACCATTTTAATGAGACATATCCGTGCCAGAGCAGCGTTCGCATCCATAAAGCAAAGCTCAAGTAGAGCTTTAATGAATGAGCAGTGTGCTAACATTTAGCCTCAGGCCACACGGCCCTGAGATTTAAATCTCTTTCAAAGTGAAAGTATTTATTTGTAAGCTTGTCTGCAAATAGATGGTAGCTATGGCAATGGTTCTTTAAGAGAAGCTACTGCAACTGTTTATAAAAGCAATATTTAAACACAGGGTACAGACTACTTCCAGGTAAGTGGATTGGTCGGTCCAGCTTTAGTGGTTTGGAAAGGTCAACTCCACACTGACCAAACAGAAGTACCACTTCACTCTAAAGCGGTATTACATCTCTTTTATCTTGAGTGTACTTCACTAAGAGGAGCCCAAAACTACACTATGTGTCGCACTATCTTACCTCCATAGCCACTTATACCTAATCCCCAATGAACACACGTAGGAACATTTAAGAAGAAGTGACACATTTCCCCCCCCCCCCCCCAAGTTTAATTTCGGGGTCAAGTCAGGGTGAGCTCATGTGAGCGTAACCGGTGGGCTTCTGCATTGTGCTGCGCTTGGAAATAATGATGCTGTGACACCAGGATTCTCTTTGTTTCAGCACCTTGGTTTACTCTGGCACAGACACCGACAGGCAAAGCCTCCATGTAAATATTGCAGCTCCTCTCCCACAGGGGCAGGATACAAAAGGGGAGAGGGGAGGGGCTGCACATCTAAATACTAACACACAAACAATAGCCATATTTAGGGTTATTATAACTAAAAGAACTGTGAAATATAGAGGAAAATATTTTACTTTTTTACATGAGAATGCAGCAGGAAATCTGTGAAATTCACTGGGAATGAGCAGGTGGTGGTGATGATGTTTGTGTAGTTTTGCTGCTTGGTCAAAAAATGCTTTTGTAGCATAAATCCATAGCAGAGGTATAAGGCAGTCATTTTGGTTCTCTGATATGAAACCTTTACTTAAGATTTCAGGAGAGGTGCTTCCCAGTGCACCAATATCCTCTGAAAATAATGCTCCCTGTACAGAATCACTTTCTATCACGCTACCACTCTCTATTTGCTTTGTCAAGCTACTTTTGGAACCTTATTGTAAAATCATTGATTAAGACATCAGGAGAAGAGTATCTTGGTTGGCGGAAATCTTCTTTCATGTAATTCTCCCAATGGTGACAAGTGCCCATGACTCCAGCTCTATGCATGCACAAACCTTGAAAGTATGCACTCTAAATAGTTGACATTCCAGGAAACGTCACATCAAGATGGCACTGAGGGGGAAAACAAACCACTAGGCACAATGCAAAAGAGCGGCTGCATGCTATTCTGCACGATAAATAAACTCCAAAATCTGAATATAAAGTACTATTTACCAACCAAAGCCCAGAGCTGAGTAGGAGAACACTGTGGCTCCAAGCCATCCAACAGGATGTTGAGTTTGGTTGCCTGTGAAATCCACACATATTAATGTCTTAGGTAAATTTAATGTTATGTTAACCTTATTCAAACAGTGTATGATTTTTTCAGGGGTACTATAAATGTTGGATTAATGGTTAGAAGGCAAATGTTCTTAAGTGTGAACTGCATACCACAAATTTTGAGGCTGCTCTGTGTGTAAATCCCTGCATGATATAGCACGGCGTCATTAATAATAATCGTTAGGTGTGCAGGGAATTCACTAAAACATGCTGTTATAGTTAGTATTAATGAAAGTATGTTATGTGTAATTTATTATATCTCTGGAAAATGTGAAATGATCTCTTATCAGCTGATTAGCATATGTTATGTGAGTTTGATCATTCGTTGTCTTTTGTAACACATGAACAACAATCCAATCCTGTTCTGATCAAGCGTGCCGGATATGGCCCTGGTGGTGAGGCTTTCAGCAGTGTGACTGCCCCCTGATGGCTGGCTGAAGTATAGGTCAAAAAATCTGTCTCCCCCATTCATTTGAATGGGGGAGCAGTCAAACTTTAAAAAATAAATACACGTCGTACGAATGTTTCTCACATCCGTATGCTGTGGTTATATGTAGTTAGTATTTGACTGTTTTGTGTTCAAGGCCTCTTTTTTCTGAAAAGTTTATTTTTCGTTAGTTATTAGAGTTTAAAAACGGGGTTTTACTTCCGGGTTTCCTTTGATTCACAGCCGCCGTAGAACGAAACTTCAAAGGGCACACAGCGTCTTGTGACGTTACGCTGTAGGGCGGAGCTTATTACAAAGGCTTCACAGGCACCGGCTGCACAATGGCTGCGCCCAGGAGAGGGATTTTTTGGCTTCAGAACTGTACAACGGGAAGAGGCAGAGCAACGCTGTCCATTTTTATTTACAGTCTATGGTTCTGATTGGTTTATTTAAGTTTCATTCTTTGTCAAGTGACAGGTTTGTCTCAATTTAGGAAATGAAAGCTTGTTCACATTAGCATCAGAGTTTAAAATATGTGCGTTCGCAGTGTTTTCCCCCCTGGTGGAACCCCGCCCCCAATTAAGATGCAATGCCTACTGTATCTATTAGATAGGACACCAGTGTGTGAACCCAGAATAGCAGCACCTATCAGGATGAAAGAAAGACATCAAAAGGTAGTGAGGCAGCCATATTGTCTTCTTCTCCCCAGTGTGTTCTTATCCACCAATTTGTTGACACTGTGGATACGTTCAATATATCTTAGGGCTGATAAAAAGATAATAACTGTTGTCAAAGCGTACGACTTTGTTGTTTTTTCTGCCATCTCTTTTTCAATAAACTTTATTGCAATCATTAAAAATAACACGGCAGTGAATATAAGAACAAACACATGTGCCAGAGTAAAATCAAAGGATTGGCCGTCTTTGGTTAGATTGTAAAACCATACACCGTTACCACTGCTGTGTCTGTTTGACGTCAAATCCAGCCAACTTAGACACCCCACATGACACCAAAGTTCATCAGGGAAGACTTCACATTATGAACAGTCAACTAATGAAAATTTTAGTTGCTAAGCACCTGAAATTTCTTGAAATGTCATGAGTGCATGGTTAGCATGTTTTAGCTAGTAAGCATTTCAAACACTGACCGTAACGAACCTCACAAACAAACATACAAACAAAAACCCGGCTTGCCTGCAGGAATAATGAGGGTCTTTGAACCCAAACACCAACAAGCATTAACTTTGTGTTGACACAATGTGTGTTGACCCCCAGCTACATATTTTCTCACTGCCTTGTAAACAGCCTCAAGCAACAGTCCTTGCAAACACAAACATGATGTGATTACTAGTTTTGCCTCTCAGATCCCAGTCTTCTTATTCACTTGGTAAACAGAGTGAATTTGACTACAACATGCTGATTTGAAATGCATTCATCTTCAGAATCATCTGCCTATACGCTCAAAGATCTAACAACACCGCTTTAATTTCATTCACGCACACACACACACACACCCAACACCATTACAGTCATACATATGGTAATTGCATTTTAACGTACATGCCAAATTTAACTGTAAGATAATTGTCTTCATAAGTACTTATGAAGCTCATGGACATTTCAGGTAAATGTGGGAGGATGATTATCATATGTATTGCTCAGATTTATCTACAGACACTGTGTGATAGAGAACAGATCACTTAGCATGTTAAGCACTTCCTGGAACAAGCGCTTATAGAAATGCTATTTCCATCGCAGACATATTCTTTTTTTATGTTCGCCCAACGCCCGCTGTTACCAATCCAGACAAACACTGAACATCTGTAACATCATATTTAATTATCTATTGCAAAGATTGATCTACAAAAAGAGGAATAAATGGAAGGATTTTGGACTTGCCTCCCAAAATAAAAGTTAAGCACCCCTGCTGTCCAAGTCTAAATATAAACGGCTTCTCCCTCAGTTCCCTTATCTTATCTCAAGCTCTGAGGGACGCATGACGGCAGCTAGCAATGATTACTTTGCCAATTGCATTTCAAAGATATAATTAGTGAGATAATTCACCCTTTTTCCCAAACCCTGTATTGTATAATGGTATGCATGAAACATTACCAAGAAGACGCAGTTGTGTAAAAGGAGGTTTGTCGCTTTGTAATCTCACAATCAAATTGCCTTTGAGAAATATTCATGATACTTTGCTCGTGTTGTAGCTCTTATTATTATAACACAGTATTGGCATGCTTGGATCACAGAGCTTCACATATCCTTATTTGGTTTAATTAGGGTGTCTGTGTTTTAGTTTTTTAACTCTTTATGGGCAACTGTTGTCAACACTGGTCTAAACTATTCTGAGATGTTTTGCATTTAGTAAAAAAAGAAAGGAAAGTTGGCAATGCCCATTTTTGTCCTTTTTGAGACTTCAACTAAAACTTTGCTGAAAAAGAAAACCAATAGCAGACTTTTTTTATTCCAGGATATTGCAGTCCACTTAATGTCAAACACTGGGCTTTAATAATTTAGCCAAACTGTGCAGGAGGGATATCAGGTGTGAAGGGTTAGAGCTGCAATATCACACACACCATTCTGCATGATAGTTCATGCTGGGACTTTCATTTTGGAAATTGGAAATACAATATTGGGCTGAAATATAATATGAGGGTTGAATGTAATTAAGTGTGGCTAAGCTTGGAAGATTACTGCCACCAATGCATCGTGTGGTTTAAATTGGAGAACAGCTCACAGTATCAATTTCTACCACAGTATCCTTCCTAATCTTATCGCGTTACAATACCATTTAATTTTCCTTTTTATTTTTTACATTTGGTGCCTTTCATTGCCTCTGTTTTTCAATCCCGTCTGCTCTTCTCCATGTCTGAGTTATCACCTTATTATCTTTAACCTTGAGGCCATTTTGTTTGAAGTTATGGGTCAGTACCTTCTTATCTCAATCTTGAGATTGCCCATTACAGACACTGTTATATGAACCAATAAATGTGCACACTAGACTATAGTGATAAAGTGCGAAGAAGAGGCTAATTCTCTCTTTAGCTACCGTCATTTTCTGGTCTCAAGAGTCATGATACACCTGAGAGAGGAGAGAAGTGAATTCTCCTTCTTGCAGGCATGAAGAGATGAGTGGCCGAGTCCAAAGAGCTCCATTAGAAGCCTCCTCCTCTGAACTGAATAAAATGGTTATAATGTATCATCACTAAACCATTGTTATGTCAGATAGGAGGTTATTTTTGTCTTTAAGGCACTTCAGGTTGGGAAAGGAAGAAAATGAAAGGGAGCTCATTTTCTTCATTATTGACTTCTTGAAGGCGCACATACCTGAAATGCAACCAACCTAGCAAACACACTCTGAAAATTCAAGACTCTGTACTTGAATGCATAGGTTTAAGAGTGAAATAGTAAAATCAAAGCCACCTTCCTCAGTGTGTTCAGGTGAGCTGTTTTAAAGTTACTTTAGATAGAAGTGTATTGAAGATTAATTATGAAAAACAAGAACTGGTGATAGTATGATGTGTTTCAGATCACATGACTTACATTGCATGTCCTTTGACAGATCTATTGTGCATGTGAACATCACAATTTTGATGGTCAAACGATATATGTATACCTTCCAAAAAGCATTTCAAGAAAGTGTTTTGGATATTAGTCTTTAACCACAGCTAGCCCTTATTTATTTTTTTGTACATGCATGTGTATATATATATTTTTTTTTCCTAAAAAAATATATTTTTGGGGCATTTTCGCCTTTAACTGATAGGACATCTGAACAGAGACAGGAAATAAGGGGAGCACAGAGTGGGGGAAGACCTCCAGCAAATGGTCGAGGAAGGGAGTTGAACCCGCGACTGCCTCGATGAGGACTATAGCCGCCCTAGATTCGGTGTGCGCTTAGACCACTAGGCCAAAGGCACACGATACATTTATATTCTTAAATATAAGCTTGTAGTCAGATAAAAGCTTCCTCCATTCATGGCTCATGCCGTGGAGAAGACAAACAAAAAAAGGCTAGTCCCAAATAAAGGCTAGCCCCCCCCCCCCATTGTTTATGTTCACTGGATTGCCAATCAAGCAAACTTTACTTTTCCATCAGTATCGTTCTGGTAATTTGATGATTGGAACCATGTCATGTGCCGGTGTTTTATTTTATGCGTAACTATTTTTTGTAGTGACTTACGAGTGCCAAAAGATGGCAGTAGCTACAAAAAATGCCACATAAATACATTTCAACCCGTCACATTTTTAATTACATTTTGTCTGTTGAAAATAACACAGCACTCTCACTTTGAATCCAAGCTGTGTTGAGTTACTTATAGCATTTGGCAGTGACTTAAGAGGATCAAAACTTGAGAAGTTATACATATCACACAGAGGAAATTAGAAAATCCATCCTCTAATACAAGACTGATTCAAATAAAGGCCTAGTAACTTTGGCAGTTGATGTACATGAAGAGCAAACTTTTTGAGGACGTACAGCAAACAGGCAGAATCATGCAGGTGATAGTCCTCGTCTTAGTCCTGGTGCTGGTGTCACTGTACTCTGATGTTCAACATCTGATGGTTGCAACTCAACTTCAGTGCGAAATACAGAGAAGAAGATGACTGTGAACACACAGCAAACACTTATGTAAGCCATGCATGATTTAAATAATTTAGAATACAGCACTGCAAGTTGTTTTCAGATGAAGGAAATGCAGCCAACACATTTGTTTGGCCTCGAGGATACAAGTAATGATGAGCTGCATTAAATTTAAACAAAACCAATAAATCGCCAAGAGGCACATTAAGGGGATGTTTGAATTAAAGCAACTTAAAATATTTGGTGAGGGGAAGGAAAGAGAACATGGTCAAGTTAGGGTTTAGCACTGAGTGGGCATCTAAACAGTGCTGTTTTTTCAGGTGAGGTCACTCTCATTTAACCCTTTAAAGTCACTAAATATCCCTTTTTCTTATCAAATTAGTAAAACTTGAGCTCCCATTTAATCACTACTACTCATATATTCTACAAATAAGACTTTTACCAATACGTTTTTTCATTTTTATAGTCCCTTGGCTTCTTTTTGTTTAAAAAACAATGGCGCCGGGAAGCAACGGGCGCCAGCACCCAGTTGAATAAAAACAGAACAAAAAACTGTGACAGTACCTTTTGTTTGGTAAGTCTGGATTTATGGAGCCACTCTTGACTTAATAAAAAGGGTTTCTTTATTTGAGCTTTTATGCTAATTTTCTAATTCCTGTGGAGAGGTACTGGCCAAGGTTGCAGTGGGACAAGGACTCCCCTATACTGTCACTGTCGGCACATCTCAGAAGGTCACAAACAATAGAGTTAAAATGGGTAATTGTAAAGTTTAGCTCTTACTGACACCAGAAAGACAGCCATGTTAATTATAGTTTGTGTGCTTTATGAACGTGTGGAAAAACACACTGCAGTAATGTAGGTGAGCTTCATTCTAACTCTGATTTAACAGAGGGGGATTGTCAGTTACTTTCTATGCTAATACGACCGACTGACAGCATCTGCAAATACGATGTTTGGAGAAACAAGTATCAATTACATGCTTCCTCTTTGCTGTCGGAACATTTTAACTACCGCACACAACCTGAAGCTGAGTTTATGCAGCTGCTTTAAAGAGGCATCAAGGCATGTGTATTTTGAAGTGCAAGCATATGACCTGACTGCATCCTTGGTGCACACTGCGCGTGGGAGACTTGAAGTTTAGGCAGAACAAACACATCTCAGACTTCCCCCAACAAAAGACACCACCGCTGTGAGTCGGTGCGCCAGACTTTAACAGAGTTCTGAGGCCCGGAAACTGGAAAACACATCAAAACGTGTTGACACAGATGCTTAACATCTTTTGTTTGCCTGCAGCCGCAGAGAACAACACTGTAGGTTTGGTGTGTGTTTATTTACAGTACAATCGGAACCTCTCTTTGTGTCCAGGGCTACAGAAGTACAGCACCGGCAAGGTTGTATGGAAATGCTTGGGAGATGTTGCAATCAGTAACGTTATGAAGGACAGATTTGCATTCAGCCAAATCTTTGTGGGACATAGTTAACCACATCTGTGACTGCTGCTTTTCACATGCTTAAAAACAGTTTCACTTTGAGTTAGATAACTGCTGTTTCGTTGTGAATTGTGATTGTTTTTGCACAAAGAGCTGGACGTCAGTTATGTTGACAGAGACATTCAGAAGAATGTGAAAGGCAAATTGTATGGAATTAAAATCACTGACTCGATTTTTATGTAAATTCGGCAAAGTGTCTTTAAAAGAAAACAAGATCCACCTTAACTCTCCCTGAAGGGAAACCTATGCAAGAAGGGTGAATGTTAATACATAGAGCTCAAGAAGAAAAGAGTCACCAAGTAAGAAAATACAAACTCAATATAAGCCTTAATTTTGCTCATACTAAAGCTCATGTTATGCAAGATCAACAAAAGTCAGACTGCATACCCCCAGAGCAATGTCTTTGTGTTTTTACATCAACAACTTTCAGAATAGCACTTCTCATTTGGGAGTGACTACATCTCAGCACTAAAGATTTTCCCTCCTACTCTCTAGCGAATACTCAACCTATATGACCGGATTAGAGACCTTTGCAGTGCAACAGTCTTATGCGCTCAGCACCCGAGAGGAAGAAGTACTTTATCGAAATGACTCGTGGTCACTGAAGCCTGAGGCTAGAGTTCATATGCAGAGCGCCGGCTGTGCCCTGGGCGGTGAGCAGAAGACTACTCACACAAAAACCTCACAGAACAACCTTTGCCACATCATACTTGAAACTTTTTTTTCCTTTTTGTTGTAGGCCTTATTGTTCTGCTGCCAACATAAAAACTACAGGGCATAATTGAACTGTAAGAGTGAGGCTGCCTGAAAGCCTCAGCCACATTTCAGAATTTCTTTGACACCAACTTGTAGTTATAGCTGAGTGTAAAACCACTTCAATTTATTCATGTTCTTACTTGAATATATTGTGGGTATGTTAAGTATTATGTATTCCAAGAATTCTCTTCTCCTGTTAATCCTTCAGGATCTCTTAAATATAAGAGAATATTGTCAGCATAACATGATATTTTATGCTCTACTCTATACGCATTAATACCTTTAATTTTGTCATTTAGACAGTATATTGAGCTAAGTTTGCATAAGGGGGAAGCCTTTTCTCACTCAGCATGAACCATTGATAAATGGATTTTGCTGAGGAGTCATCATTTAAGCCTTAAAAGAGGGGCCGTCAAATTATATTTTTTTCTAATTAATGATTAATCGCATATTTCTAATAGTTAATCGAAAGTAATCCTATGTACATTTCCATTACATTGCATTTCAAAGCAGTTATAAAGTCCATATTAACAATGTAAAGCAGTTCCCACTGGTGTCTGTATTTGGGAGTCAAATTAATTTAAAAAAGAGGACATTTTATTATTCAATTAAAAATTGCACTGTTACACCAGTGTGTTCTGAAACCATGACTTAAAGGTAGGACACAGCTTCAGTGTTTATCCTGTGAAATGCATACACTTTATTTTATTTTACTTACTGACGTCCAATGTTCCCATGTTAATGGAACATTTGCACTTCTGAAGAGTTCCAGTTTGGTTGCTTTCTCTGTTTCATAGAGGTCCTGTATTGGTGAAATTGTTGCCAATGGCAGTAAGGCATTTGACTGGTCACAACATGCCAACCTGAGGACTCCCCTTAGACCCCAGTCATCCATAGTGTTGGCTGACCTACAGTCAGTTGCTATTGTTAACTCCTTCGATCTAGTTTAATCCACAGTTCTGTGGTGATTTACACACTGAAAAACAGTGCTCTGATGTGGTCTCCTGCCGACATCTGTCTGATTTGCTGCAACTGTATTGGTAGCTCGAACACAAAGTACTTCAGTGGTATTTTCATTCCATTTGACACAAAGTGCATATTACCTTTGACTTGTCAATTGGGCAATTTCTTGATTGATATAAGACAAGTGTTTGTACCCATGGCATGTGCCAGCGTATTACTTCTTCCTACCTCTTTCTACCCACCTTAATCAGCCATTATTCCTCATGAGTCATTCATCAACCGCACCCCCTAAGCCAAACCCAATAAGAGGCAGAGTAGGGTGGCTTAGTGGCTTGCCTTTATTACTCTCTTCAAAGTAAAAGCCATCTAATGCTTTATACAATGATTGGTACCAATTTTTGCTTTCTTGTTTCAAAAAATGACCACCGTCTAGACCTCCATGACCCCCTCGGAGGCCATGCCTGAGCCTTAATGGTTTTTGAAAGTCATTTGAAAAAAAAGGAAAAAACTAAACAATTACATCCATTAGCATCTGTCCTCTGCACAGCACAAAGCAGTAGTTTAATGTTCTCCATGAAATGACACACATTTGTAGCATTACCACCAAATGGAGCACTCCCAGCCATGCCATTGCTTTAAAACACCACTTGCACTCATAACCCTCATCGACATCCATATGCATGCACACACACGGGCAAAAATTGAAAAAATACATGCTTTATGCAGTAGATGCCTTTGCACACTAGCACGCAAACCCTTGGTGATTTTGAGGTGAAACAGTACATTGTTTTTAAATACCTCTCAGCTGTAAACACATAAGCTCTGCATGAGCTGATTAATTCTGGCAGCGTGCCAGTGTGGTGCCTTGTAATAATGTAACACAATGTATTACTTACAGGAAGGTGCACACAGATGAATTTTTTAAAGCCTCCGAGGTAATGATTTTGCCTGACCAGCAGCAATAACCACAAAATATTTATGCACAGAAGACTTCCTTTATGCCACACTAAGTTGCAATAGAGATAAAAAAAAGGGCAGATCAGCGGCTTAATGTGGGACCATTATTCTTGTGCAGTAGTGTAAGTCAAGTGTGTGTAAGTAACTTTACTATCCCCTGAGGGAGCAAGAGCATGGCAGCGTCACAGAATGGAGGCCTTCGCCCGTTCAGTGCTTGTTCTCTAACCAGGCATGAGACATTGGCCCTGACTGCTACCCACCCCTGGTCACGGTCACCACAAGTTAAGTGACCAACTTGCGACGCATCACCAGGAGCCAAATAACCATTCACATCACTGGGAAACCTGAACATATGTGACATGCTCTTGAACAAGTTCCCGGCATATGGTTTGCCTTTTGAGCAATAATCTTCGAAAGGCGAGGTTTTTGTGAGCTCGCGGAATGAGAATTGCTGTCTGCTTGTTTGCTTTCTATGTGTCTGTTTCTGCTTGTAGGAACGAGAGATGGGGAAATATGATGTGTATTGAAGGAGAAGCAGCTCAACCCGTTATAGTGTGTCAACAAACAAACATATGAGATGCAAATCAGAGAGATTGTCTGGTACTCTGTAAATATTTGGCCCTGTTACTGCTCGGAGCGCTCACATTCCTCTCTTTTGTGGTATTCAGACACTGACTGAAAGGTCAGTGGTGTCGTTTAAATAAAATCCCCCACATTTTTCCTGTGGACATTTAAACTTGATGTACTGTACATACAGTACTGAGCGCATATTCAGTGAGGTTGAGGCCTTCGTTGGTTTTCATTTATTCATAAGGCTGCATTTAGGGGGATAGATTAGAGGCATGCTGTTTTTTGTAGGCATTATCAGTTTTATATTCAGAGCAGTTTTGACCTCATAACAGTGGGAGAGATTCAAGTTCACATCTCATTTAAGGTAGGAAATCTACCTCTTTACTTCAGCAAATTAGAGGGATTATAGGTCCACATTAGAATGATTTATGAGTCAAAGCCAACAACATCAACAATAATGTCTCTGCAGAATGGTTTGGCTGAATTGTGGGAAATAGTTAATCCTGGCAAATAGTTATGTGACTAAGACACCCAGTAAATTCCCAAGATAAGATAAGATCTGCTATGATCCGATTTGGGTCTTAAGAATGAGTGTGGCAAATGAGCCTATTGATGCCCTTTAGCAATATATGAAGTTAAAGCCTCCATCTCTTGGTTTCACTCAGATATACAACATGGGATTTGTCAGAGTAATGTATCATATTGAGATGTACAAAGACGTTTCAGAGAACCCTAACCCTTTAACTAAACAGGAAGTAAGCCATGTTGAATTAGAGAGTCGATAATAATGTATTTTTGTCCATTTCAAGGGGTTATACTTGATCAAACTTCAAGTCGTGCATCTTGTCCACTTCAAATTTGGTGGGAAGCTAGAAGAGACATTAAATGATGAAAAGTGTATCAGGAAGTGTATTATCCTCTCATAGCTTGGAGATAGCGAACCAAACAATAAGTCCTTCCTTTTGAACTAAATACTCAAAAATAGTGCATTTTTGTCAACTTCAAGGTATCATAATTGATCGAACTTCTCTTTGGGGATTTATCCTGTCCACTTCAAATTTAGTGGGAAGCTAGAAAAGACGTTAAATGATAAAAATTGTATCAGAGAGTGTGTTATTCTCTCGTAGCTTGGAGCAAGTGAACCAAACAATAAGTCTTTCATGTTGAACTAAATATTCAGAAATAGTATTTTTTTGTCTATTTCTAGGTATCGTACTTGATCAATTTCTCTTTGGGCGTTCATCTTATCCACCTCAAATTGTGTGGGAAGCTAGAAGAGACATTAAATAATAAAAGGTGTATCAGGGATTGTATTATTCTCTCATAGCTTGGAGCTAATGAACCAAACAATTAGTCCTTCCTTTTGAACTAAATATTCAAAAAATAGTGTATTTTCATCTACTTCAAGGTATCATACTTGATAAGATTTCTCTTTGGGCGTACATTATATCCACCCTCAAATTTGGTGGGAAGCTAGAAGAGACCTTGTATGATGAAAGGTTTCTCAGCTAGTGTACAGTCCTCAAACAGCATGGCTATTGCAAGCCTTCAAAGTGGCGTGTTTGACCATGAAGCTGGAAGGGGTTTGGAACTCCTTTGTTCATACTGCAAGCTCTCCCAAACTTACCGTCAATGATTAGAGTGTCAACCTGAAGACATCTATATGGAAATGCTGTATTTTTTACTCAAAGTTTGGAGGCACACTCTATAGTAAACAGGAAGTTGGCCATTTAAACAAATTTGCCCTTAATAGTGTATTGTTGTCCATTTAAAGGGATTACACATGGTCCAATTTATCTTTTGGTGTACATCCTTACCAACTTAAAAGATGGTGGAAAGCTAGGAGAGACCATTAATGATGGAAATGTTCTCAGGGAGTGTTCAATCCTCTTTCAGCATGGCTATGGGTAGCCTTCCAACGTGAATTTTTGGCCATGAAGTGGGACGTGCTTTGCAACTCCGATGTAAATGCTGCAATCTACCCCTAACTTACAAAAAAACAAGAGTCACAGCTTGAAGACATCCATACAGAAACATTTCACCCCCTATAATAGCTGTCAGCTTATTGTGATGTAGACAGACTTAGTGTAAGGGATCCCTCTGAGGTTTAAAGCTTGATAAGATTAAATAAAGGAAACCAAACTGAACTCTACCTGTGTCGAAAATGAGAAAGGTAAGGTAGAAAATAGCTTAGCCCCTCTCGAGGCAGCATTAGGGTCAGATGGGCCCGTAACTTCATTTAACTATGAACATGAGTGAATATACTCTGACATCCAGAGAAATATCAGTGGAATTCTGGTTATCGTGGAACCTGAAAAGCAACACCACAGTACAGATATCCAGGTACAATCTTCCTCAAGAGGATCAGCATGCTAATAAGAAGCTGCAGCAGCTCCTGTACTTAGCCCTATTTTTCTAATGTCCCCTGCACTAATTAAACCCCTGAAATCTGAACGGTTGTTTCATATCTAAGTGTTTGTATTCAATTTTTCTTTTCCCTTCCAGAGGTACCAGGGGAAAAGGGAGATACCGGACGTGATATATTTGTTCTGCACCGGATAAAATTCCTGTGGTTTTTGGGGAGGGAAGAATTCTATATCAGCAGACCTCTCATGAAAATAATGCTATCCCAATAGGGGTAAATCCGAGGACAATTCTGGGGATGATGCCAGCTGGGGATAAAGCAGGAAATACAGAACGTGTTCTTGGAAAACTGGGGCATCTGGTTTCACAAGCAGAAACTGCTTGCCTTGGTATTTAGACCTCTGACTTATCCCTTTTTTGAGAGCTCAACTGACAATGGAGATATGGCTGGGTTGGACATTTCCCAACAAATTATCCCCAAAGCACACTCACATTATTCATAAAGTGCACCTTAAATTAAGATTATTAAATTGTCATCAACACTTTGATTTCACTTTTCCCCCAAATTCTTCCAAGGCATCAAGCTTGTGTAATCCTAATCCTATCTCATGCTCTTGTGTTACCTGTAGGAGAGGAAGCACTGACGATGTACCTGGCCAAAAACAAGCTGGACAGGAAGCTTGTCAACGCTACTCAGAATGTGGAAGCTCTTCATCAGCTGGCCTCATCCTACTTCATTGACCGTGACGGAACGATGAGGAAGCTGCACGAGATCCAAATTTCTACCAATGCCATCAAGGTTGGTACATATGACAGAAGACACTCAAACACATAAGTATGTTTATTATGATGTCAGTACAGTGGGGCATATGTGGTACTACTACTGTCTCTAAATCCACATCAGTCAGAAAATAGCTGTCATCTTCACAGGGGGATGAATGGTGGAAAATGCAATGTAAATGTTAAAAGAATGAAACACTTTTAAAAGAATTGAGACAAATCTACATTTTGGAAAAAATAAATGACATTCTATAAAAGTAAATTATATTAGCAAAACATTTACCAAGGCCAAAACAAATTTGCGTTTAAGAAAACAAATGTATAAAATCAGAAACAGTTTTACAAGCGGTGAGACAATCTTACAAGTGAGCGAACATTTTTACCAGTCCTAAAACAAATGTACAAACGGCAGATTCTCCCTGAAAAGGAATGTACCAAATACAGGAAGTGGTCCGGATGTGATTGAGTGAGCATTTTGTTTTGACAAAGACTAGTGTGAAATCACACAGAAAGGTTAC
Source organism: Notolabrus celidotus (assembly GCF_009762535.1). Lineage (NCBI taxonomy): Eukaryota > Metazoa > Chordata > Actinopteri > Labriformes > Labridae > Notolabrus > Notolabrus celidotus. The sequence continues at coordinate 10,102,270 of NC_048290.1, read as the reverse complement.
CACATGAGTAGTACACCAAGTATCAGAACATCTTAATACTTAACTTGAAATATTTAAAAAAAATGCTTAAAAGTTCAGCTCCAATATGTTTCAGTATTTAACAATATGTACATTCGACCATAATAATCATGGTTAGAAAGTTTTAGTTTATTTGTGTCACTGTCACCAGAGGCTTTAATATTTTCATCTGTATTGGCCTTTTCCTTTACCTTGATTAGCCGAAGAAAACCCAAGAGACAAAACAAGAAACTGTTTTTCAGAGTATCTTCTAAAGAAAACCTTATCAGTGTTATGAAAGCACCTGCACATTTTAATCTCTGCCACAACAAACATTCTATCTGATAAACATCTTAAACCCACGACTTCCTATTTGCAAAGGAAGTTACATTTAAGGGAGAGTTATACTGATAAGGACGTTTTAATATGACTGATGTCTGAAGAGGATCAGGAAGAAGAATAGCTGGGTTTTAAAAAAACACAGAACAGGGATTTTCTCTGACTCTGAACACATTCTATATTCGTGCATATCCATCAGATGTCAAAGAATAAACTACCGTGAACAAGGTCATGTACTGTTTGTGGGCTGATTCGAGCTTTTGGACAAACTACCTTTGTTGCTTTTGCTCAAGGCAGTCTCCTCTTTCTGTTTCAGCTGTTTGAAGAAAAAGTAGAAAACTAGACTTTTGAGTAAATGCTTGTTCACCCAGAGGGGCTGAGGGGAGGCTAGGGAGAGCAATTGTAAAATAAAAATAACATCAAGTCAAATCAAAGAGGCCAGAGTTTTGGAATCCCCCTCCCCTATGACCACCTTCCTGTAATTAGGCCAAATGTTCACTTGCGTCACTTTCACTCAATGCTCTTATGCTGAAATGTTGTCCCAGGCCACTATTTGGTGAACAATATCTCTTGCAAAGCTCTTTATTTGAGTCCCTGCTAAAGACAGTCATGAATCACCTAGATGGTAGGTAGGCCATGTCGATGATTAAAAAGTGTCAGGTCACGGCCGATGTTTGTTTCAGGGCCATCTCTCTCTCCTGTTCTGTTTCCTGCTCTGTCCCTCCCTCTGCATACTGTTGTTTTGACCTCTTGGTGTAAATAAAGCACTGACATTAATCAAGGGATGTCAAATTTTCTATAAAGAACACTGATAAAATTATTATTTTTTCAGTTGTTTTGGCCTCTCAATGTAAATCAAGCACCTGTTTTTAAAGAAAGAAGACATTTTTCTGATAAGACCAAAACACCCAAATCACCAAAACACCTAAAGGCATCACCGGATTACACAAAAAAACAAACAGAAAACATAGTGATAAATCATAAATGCTTCATGAAAATGTAAAAATGTAAATATAATAATAATAATAATAATAATAATAATAATAATAATGATAAAACTACTACTACTACTAATACTAATAATGAGATTAATAATACAAATATATTAATAATACTAATGCTACCACTACTTTTACTAGTATTATTATTAATAATAATAACAATACTAATATAAAAATAATAATGATACTGCTAAAACTACTACTACTACCACTACTGCAACCAATAATAATAATAATAATAATAATAATAATAATAATTATAACATTAATAATAATGATAATAATGACACTACTGCTACTGCTTTCACTACAACTTCTACTACTACGACTTATTCTACTCATAATAATAATAATAAAAATGATTACAATGATAAAATTAATAATACAACTACTAGTACTAGTATATACTACTACTAATAATAATACTTATTATTATTAGTATTATTATTATTATTAAAATAATAATAACACTTCTACTAATACAACTACTACTTCTGCTACTACTACTACTACTACTACTACTACTAATAATAATAATAGTTATAAAAATAATAACACTACTACTGCTACTGCTACTACTACTACTACTACTACTACTACTACTACTACTACTGCTACTGCTACTACTACTACTACTAGTACTACTACTACTAGTACTACTACACTAAACACCTATTAATGTACATTAAATAAACAACTCCAGGAGGTCCAGAGCATCGGGGCAGTAATTGTATAACACCAGATTACAAGAAACGTTTCTTCAAGTGCAAGCTCTCTTTCTCTTTATCTCCCTCTTTTTGTCCTTATTTCTCTATTGCTCTCTCTGTTACGTCGGCTTGAATGTAAGTTATGGACCCATTTTTATATAGATAAGCTAGCTTTCTAAAAGTGTAACCCCCAAAATTGACCCTTTTTCGGTCAAACAGCCTGTTAAATGAAGAATATGCGCGTCACTCAAATCTATTAATTTTGATGTACACACCACTTCTCCCTTTTCTGTTCAGAATCAATCTCTATGGCATATATTGAGCCAAGAAATTTGAATAACAGATAGTTTATGGCCTTATTTTGATCAAACTTATCAAGACAGACTGGGCAGACAGCTGTAACTCACCTGGTGTGAAAGCATAGCTGTCTAGCACCGCAGCTGTCATGCAGTTAGTACGCACCCGGTGTGAGAAAGACCTGTTAAAGCTGATGAGTTATAGTGCTTTTGTGTTTTGTTCATCTGTATATACTTCCATAACTTTCACAAAAGAACGCACTGAATTGAAGTCTCAGGACAGCTCCATCAAGAGCGGAACAGAACACTAAAAGAAAAGCCGACATATTAACAATGGTGCTTTACAAATCACCGTTATTATTCATCCGTACAACAAGTCATTATCACTGCCCAGAGGCCGAGGAGGGCTTTAACTGTCTACTTTGACCTTGCTGCTCTGCACTCAGCGTGCACAAGAATACATAAGCTGAAGTTGGAGCACTCCTGAGTGTGCGGCGCTGCTTCTGGGATGTTCTGTTATGTGAAGACGTCAACTTGATTAACAAGTGTAGAGCTCAGCAGCAGGCGCTTCATGCTTCTCATGTGCTTCCAGTATGTTTGTAAGGACCCTGTTAACATAGAGCAGCTAAGTGTTGATTACTGACTGTGAAATACATCTGTGTATTTTTCCACAGTATTCCAGTAAATATGCCAAATATATCACAGCAGACATTCACTGAAGGATATGTTTACAGCATTGTCATTCTCACGCTTTTTTTAACATGCCACTTGCAGAAAGACCACTTCTGTTCTTTTCATACCTTTTTTTAAACATGCATCATTAATGAACAATAAGGTTGGTTGTGCTGGATGTGAAAATATGCATTCCAAGCCAAAAAGTTGAGAAAAGTTATTAAAGTGCACACTCGCAACCTGCAAGGATTTATGTTTTTAAAGGACACAGATTCCAAAAACGTCAACAAAGCTGCAGATGGATTTGCGTTACCTGCCACTGCCAAATATTCTGACAAGCTGGTGTTAATTTCAAGCCCAGGTGATCATAATTATTCAGACTTGTCTGCTTTTCCATGGGTCTGCAAACAGCCAATTTTGAGCAGAAAGCAGATTGCAGATCTGAAAATAGTCTGCACCCAAGAGAAATTGGAATGTCACCCCATTGGTAAAGACTTTCATCCTGCAGCGCTGCAGCACATCCCGCAAATATCAATGAAAACCATCTGAACTTTAGCGCTCCGGTCTGGCTTCAAACTGTGAGACTCTGCAATTAAGACTCTGGGGGCGCCTTTTTTTTTTTTTTTTTTTAGATGTGTGTTGGCGAAGACGGTGTGGGTGACACTGTAGAGAATCGCAAGAGTTAGCTTGATTTGAAAAACAGTCGATCAAAGTCACTTTTTATCACACATGAAGTGAATCATTCAGGATGATTAAAGGCTGGAGACTGCAGGAGATAGTGATTTTTGATTACATGTTTGTGAGAGCACTTGATTTATTGACTGTTTTCAGGATTCCAAGACAGCTAATCAAAGAAAACAAACATAATTCCCTCGAGAAGCTAGTAACACTGATACAATTGTTTTGGATTTGGTAATCTATTAACTACCGAAAAAAATAAGGGCAATTAAAAAAAAATAATAATAATAATTGAAGGCTGGAAGTGGAAAAAAAATGAGTGTTTTATTTTTTGCATAAATTCTGAGATTAAAGTCAGAAATCAGAGAAAAAAAGTCAACATTTTGGAGGGAGGGCGTTAATTATTAAATTGAATGTTCTTTATTTTTTTTATTCAGAATTGAACTCATAAGTCTTACTTTAATCTCAGAATTAGAAAATAAAAAAAATAAAAAAGTGTTTTTGCTCATCTGCCCTCTCAATTTATTTTTTTCAGTTGCCCTTATCCTCTTCCGTAATTATCTCTTTATTTGTAGGTTCTATGTAAAAATACATAATCTGTAGGCTCTTGATTTTGGTATCAGAAGCATGCTGTTTCCAATTTATGGTGTTATGCACTCGTGGATCAAAAGGCATTGTTCCACCAAAAAACAGCCTGTATGGAAAGCAAAAACAGGGGCACACATCCACTCTAATGCAATCCAATATCCCATTATTATCTGATGATGACTTAACTTTAAAAAATGTCTCCAAACTGCTGCAGTCTCCAAGCAACTCATAAATGTCTTTTCTCAACACCTGCACAAGTCTTTTTTTATGTTGCCAGTCAAACTGCAAAAAAAGCAACAAAACAAAAGGAAGTATTACCTTGAAGTCCTTCATTGCTAACAGCCCGCTACATGAAAAGCCTGAAAAGTTCACTCAGACACTTATATCTTTATCAGACAATCGCTGATGGTTTCCAAAATTGGATGATCTATGGATTCAGTCACATTTTGACTCATGATTTAACGTCTGTTTGATGTGATGTGAGAGGAATGGTCTGCAGCCTCACAGGATGGGATTCACTGAGAATGGATTGCAGCTGCTAATAGGATGAGAAACTGTGCATCAATTGTGCATCAATTTTCTCCCACTCTCAGTCTTCAGTTTGAGTCACAAAGCAACTTGCACTAATAATTAAGTGCAAACACAGACAAAGTTTTTCAGCTCTGTGCTGTTTGCTTGGGTTTTGTGACTGAAAGAGGAGATAGAGAGGAGCCATCTGCACTACGACTCTCTGCTGCATAGAGCCACTCACATCCTAATGTAGCTCAAACATCGATGATGAGATGGGAGGAGTGGTGACAAGTCTTATTGTGAAATCAGGTCTCGATGGATTTGGTACAAGTCTTACTGTTTTTAAAAGCATCTATATTAAGTGTGCCGGTGCATCTCGCCTAGACTTAAAAAAAACCTATCCCTGTGCATCCTGGAGCTCCAGCCTGTCTTAACACATGAGGAGAAGCCAGGTAGAGCCCTGCTGCAATAATAAGGATAATGAGCAAGTTATATTTACAGACTATTTATAGACAAAGTATTTTTACATCATCCACTGGAAGGATTGTAGTCCTAGTGAATGGAAAGATTGAACATGACATCCCTTATAAACACCGGATTAGACATATTTTGGTAACGGCGTAAAAAAAGGGGTGCATTTTGCCCCAAATTAGTACATGATTATTTATTTGAATGTGCAAACACAAGACATAACAAATGCTATATGTTCTATAGTGCAGTTTAATGATTATTTAACCCTTTCTGACTCATTGCCCAGGTTAAGCAGGTGCATATTGATTAGCATTATCCATTAGTGAATCAGGCCCTTAGTCAAATTAAATTAAAATGTTGACATTCAAGCAAGTGGTCATCCTAACTGCACATATAAATAATGCTCTTGTCTTTCTTGCAGAGACAAGATTCTCAAACTCATACACTGTTCAGCATTCAGCAGCATTGAGTTACAGCTTGAAAGTGAATATCAAATGCCAGCAGTCTCATCAGAGTCAGAGATAAATAGTGTTTAACCATTCATAATTCATCCCGCTGAATCCAGCCGTCCGACGGTAACAGCAAGTATTTTCATGACTTCTATTTATTCAAAAAGACACATTATTAAACACAAGTGCAAATAGAGAACCCCTCTGTGGCTAGCATATTTTAATAATGCACCAGGCTTTTGCAAAATAAGCAGATAAACGTCAATGCACATCAAACTGTTTGGTTATTGTGGGTGGTCTGACTGACTGAACTTTGAGTTTGCAATGCAGAAAGAGTGAAGGCATTCTGGAGGCAAATGAGACTGCAGGGATCCATAACCAACTTTTGCATTGTTTAATACATATACAAAAAGTTCCCTGACAGTTTGGATTTTACATTTTATTTCTGTAGAAGGTTTTATTTTTCACCCTCTTCTCAGTACAGTCCTAAAACAGTTTGGAACTTTTCCATTAGTCTAAAACTCCCGTAGCTGCTGCTGCCATGCACCTGTGCCTGCACACCTGCACAAAACCCCTCCAGTCCAACTTTCTCCAAACACCCACCAATGCTGCACCTCTCTGTCTCCATTCAAGGAGCACCTTCCCCTCGCTTTTTGTTGTGGTGAGTGACAAGTGGATTAAGGGGCTCTGGCAGATGAGACTCTAGGTAGCAGGAAGTCAAGCGTGACAAAATTAAGCAGACCTGACAGAGGCTGCTGAGTCAGTTTCTCAGGAAAGGGAGGCAGGAGGTGTGGAGAGCGTCCACACACACATACACAAATGCACATTAAAGTTGCTGCAAAGCTGACTGGACTTCATGTCTGCTCTGCTGATCAAGGCTGATGGATCTGTGGCATATGTGGAGCGGCGAGGCTCAGTCTAAATGTGGAAAATGGCGAGGATTGGATTAGTGATTGAGTGAGTTTGTGAGCTGGTTAATGGGGATGTCGACGTGCTAGATCGCTTGTCTTTGAATGATCAGGTTTTCATTCCTCTGAGAATCACTAATGACTTGTTTGAGACTTGCAGTGAATGCCTGCACCTTTAAGAGGATAAAATAGCAGCTAACAGGTTTGCTCTATCAGGTGAAACAAACATGGCTGAGCACACACATAATATGGTGTAATTACAGTAGGAACGTGGGAACGGTATAGAGTTGGATTTGTACTTTTGGTACAATGGGTGTCATTCACCGACTGTTCTTGAGAAGAAATTTGTTCTTAAACTTACTTACACGGTTGTTAAGACTTTTTTTATCTGAGATTTGTTCTAAGCTAAGAACACTTAAGAGCACTCTTGTGAATTTTTAAATCAGTGAAAATGATTGGATATTTTTTTTCTTCATTTAGCCCCTTTATAGTCTGAAAAACAATCATGATTTCAATGATTGAAATTTTATCAATTTTAACATCAATCATGGAATGTTAATGTTAAATCTGAAAAAATGTTGACTTATGAATCGAAACTAAGCATTTAGATAAGAATATCTCAAAATTTCACAATCAGAATCAGCTATATGTGGTCTGTATTTAGACCTACAAGCATGAAGCATGAATATTAAGTTAATATGTAGAAGCCAGTGTAAAACAATATATATGTTACGGCTTGAGCAAAGGACCAGGACCCAAATGCAGAGTACAGAGAAAAAATAATTTATTAAGCAAAAAACCAAGGTTCAACTAAAGCGCCTTGCGGGTAAAAACAACTGAGAAAAAGTACAAAACTAGGAGTAACACAAAATCACCCAAAAAGGGGGAAAAGGTTCTATCAAAAAACTCACAAACAAAAAACTAGGAATCAATCCTCTGGAAAACACTCGAGATAAGTTCACAGAAAACATGGCTTGAATCTCCTCAGGAGCAAGGCTACAATGGGACATGGAGCATGCGGCTAGAGGAAATAATCTGGCACTGGAGGAGTGTTTGGTGGCAGCTTAAGAAGCCAGTGCTGATGAGAAAATCAGGTACAGGTGTGCCTGATGAGCCTTGCTCCTGAGGAGACCGGCCCCGCCCCTACCCATGCAACCTGCAGGCAGAGAGAGAGAGGGTTAGGGCAAATAACAAAAATCAGCACCATAACAATATAAAGACTAAAGAAATAAACTTCTTGTGAAAAATGTGTCACATTGACTGGTCATACAGCGACAGCTTTCACAATAAATTAACTTTTACTTCATTATTATTATTTTTTTAAAAACAAGCTGAGATATGGTCAACATCTTTTTTTATCTCAAGCACATTTTACCCTTAGATTTGACATCAAGTTTATTATTACAATTCATCTGGTGTGCACCCTTTTCTGATTCTAGCGTTGCATTCCTTTTATTTATTTTTTGCTATATTTTTTCAGCATTTTCACCTTTAATGGATAGGACAGCTGAAGAGAGACAGGAAATGTAGGGAACAGAGTGTGGGGTAAGACATGCAGCAAATTGTCAAGGCCAGGAGTCAAACCTGCAACTGCTCCGACAAGGACTATAGCCTCTATTTGGTGCATGAGGCAGACCCTGAGGCCAATGGAGCCCAACGTATCATTGTAGTTTTTCTATATACAACATTTTTGTATACTTTCTGTGTTATTATTATACTGCCTAGTTATTATCCATCCAGTGCTTCAAGCAGCACTGCCACCATTGCAGAAGTACTAAAGTATTTGTTTTTTACTTAAAGTCCTGTGCACAATCAGTTTTGATTTTAATTTGTGAATTCCAATTGTCTTACTGCTTCCCTTTTTAATCCTGCGTAACCTCGGGTGCAACCACAACCTTGCAATCGTATGCCCTTATATGGGCATTGGAGGCATTTTTTCCTGCACTAATAACGAAAAAACTGGTATGAGCTTCAAACTTATGGGAACATGCTATTCCTCAATTTAAGAATACAGTTGTGATAAATAAGACAAGATCTGTGACTCTGCATCAGACTTTTCTATGAATCTTATTGAGATAAAATGTAAGAAAAAAAAAAGAAAAAGTGATGTTTTCTTCTCTTTTTCAAAGAAACCAAACTCTCATATCTACAGAAAAGCAATGAAACACAAATTAACCTCAGTCTGAATTTCTAATCAAACAATCTTTCTCATTTTTTTGTCTGGTGACTGGAGGCACACGAGTAATGTGAAAAAAAGGATAACAGGCGAAGCCAGGATAATGACATCATTTCGAGATATATTATCAAAGAAAAAAAAAAGAGTTGGAGAAGGCTTCAGGGATAGCCAATCACATTAACGCTCCTCATCTCATTTAAAAGCAGCAGACATTTTCTCTAATAAGGTGGGAGAAGAAGAGTCCGGGGCATCTTTTCTCTGGAGGGGACGGTCTCTTGACCTCTATAACGAAATCTGCAAAAGTACAGCGTCTTATGCAAAAGTACAAGTTTCTGTTTTGATCTGCAGAGAAGAGAGATTTATTTCCTGAGGCTAGTTTGACTATGTGAGATATCAAGAGAGACAAAACATGCAGTAATGTGCAGAACATATGTAACATAAATGTTAGATTACATTTCATAATTCAAGAATACTAGATCCCTCAAATTACAGGCCTTGAATTCATGCTTATATTGATCATATGTCCTCAAATGGCAATAAGATGTTAAGTTTGACTTCATGGAATCAAATAAAATGTTGATGAAATGGAAATTAGATGATATATGTCCAATTTTATTTGATTTTTAAATTCCTAAATACTTTGAAAAAAATCAGAGCAAAAATCGTGTAAGGCTGAACTTGCATCCCGGTGTCTCTGGACTATAAATAAGAGCAGCATAAATTGTAGTTCTCTGGTCACGTTGCCAGCAGACAGACTGTGATCAGAATGTGCAGAGGAAGCAAAGTCCAGAAGAAGGCACGGATCTATAAACAGAGAGAACAAGGGCTTTGCTCCTCCAATATTGATTTAGCACGGCTAGGAGACCTGCTTTGGAGTGCAAACTTACAATCAGGATGAAAAACATGTGTCAATACTGCAGAAATGTTTGAGACATTTCCTGTCTGCAAGTAAGCAGATTCAAAGTCAGGTTTACTTTGGTCCAATAACATTATTATGGGGAGGCAATTTAAACTTTGGCCTGCGAGGGATTCATCATTACATTATTTATAAATGATGATCTCTTTCATCAGATGGCTCATCATTTGTTCCCACTCAGACTTGTGCATTCGCAGTATTTTGCATAAACTAAATGAACTCATACGCATTAACTTTCATTTACATATTTAGTATATTTTAAAGTTATCCTCAGTATGAGCATTTTAATGTATAATCTTCACTTTGAATTCATGCACTGTAGTAATCATCATAATAGTAATAATTATGTGTACTGTACATCTGTACACCAGACACGATTAAGCAAATGTATGCAGATGACACCATGTCAAACTAGTAATGCAAGGAAAAAACACTCTTAATTACCCAATGTTTATTCTTCCTGACAATAAATACACTGAAAAATGTGTGTTTTCTTCAATAAAGGACATTTTTTCCAGAAGTCATAATTATCTCTCTGAGGCAGACATTAGAATTCAGATAGTAAAGATCATAGGGTTGGAAAAAGCAGCTGCATCTTTCACTTTAATTTATTGTGATATGTTTCCAGTTGGTTATAAAACAGAATCAATGTAATACTTAAGTCTCTTTAAGAGCTACAAAAGAAAATCAGACCACCAGCTGAACGATTGACTGTTTCTGTAGTCATTTTTCTTCTGTTTGTTACAACTGCTACCAGGCTGCACTCCAACAAAACCCTGCATGAGTCTCAATGAGTCTTTATTGATATTTTCAAAGCCAAGATTCACAGTGAGTGGTACATTACGGATAACACTATACACACATGAACAGGACAAGTTAATCATAGAGATAACACTACAGACTGTATAACATGGATGTGGTCTCAGTGATGTAGCCCATTTGTTCCTGAAGAGGGCTTTTGAAGCCAAACAATGGCAGACGCCCTCTGACCAACAGGTAGAGCTGAGGAAGGCGCCAGGTCTCTTTGCAAACAGCTACATCCTATTCCCACAACTTTCATTTTTCAGATCTCTGCATAGCTCTCAGTCTCAATATAAAATGGACAAGTTTAAATTAAAATCCCTGTACGTATAGTGTTTAGGGATAACGAAATTAGCCTTTTAGACCAATTCCAAATTTGTTCCAGGCTGTTTACATGTTTGATTTGTGCTACCAAAATAAGCATTCAGCTTTAATTGGGATTCCCTGGCTTTTGGAGCCAGCCTCAAGTTAACACTCAAGGAACTGTAATTTTTCGCACATCCAAATTGGCTTTGTTTTTTTGACACCAGAGGTTGCCACTTTGATAACACTTATAGCTTTGTCAATAGGGGGCACCAAAGTTAACTCCACATGAAAGCTCCTCTCATACACTCAAAGTAAAAGTAGAGCTACCTTAGCCTTAAAACACTCTTACACAAGCAAATATCAGAACATGATTTTTCCCCTTTTTTTATTTTCTTTTTTTTTGCACAATTACAAAAGTTTTTCTGAAGAAGTGTGTGAGAAGATTAAAAGTTCAAGGTTATTCTTTCAAATTCAAAGAATGGTTTCTTTAAAATGTTTACATTTTTTATGACTAATAGATACATGGAGCATTTTAAAGTCCAGGAACATCAGTGAAGAGCTACGTCTATACTATTTGTGTTTTGGCATACTGGATAATTTAATTATGACTTCTGACTAATGCAATACTTAAAACACCCACACAGCATCATTTTAAAACCTCTCACATATTGGCTTAGGATAATACAAAGTCAAAATTGTATACACTCAGTTTTAAATTACTCAGTAATTAGCTTTTAACACCATGTTCCTCTCTTGTGTTGTGTTGCCATGGTGCAAGTCTTGATGATCCAACCTGTGAAGTACCTCTTTGCCGTAAAAGGAAACAAAAAGCCCCTTTGAAAGTAGTTTTGAAAAAGACTGACTATTTCCAGGAGGAAAAGTTCTCTAATTTGGATCTGGCTGCGTATTGTGCAGATGTCAGGGACAAGCTGGTGGAAGCCCGATCTCTTCAACAAAATGTCTCAAATGGCTGGCTGCCAACTTTTGCTTGGATCTCTGCCTGATATCACAGAAGTGTTTCCTGTGATGGATAGGAGTTATCTCAGACCCAAAACAAAAAAAAAACAACCAAATGTGATATCATCCTCAGAGGATATGTTACCTCAAGATGTGTAAATCTGAAAAAAACCTGTGGAAAAAATAACGACTGAAGTCTAGCAATAGATTGTTGTTTCCAAACAAAACCCAATTTCCTGCTTAGTGACTGAACCTGGAACACAATTTAATTCAGAGTTTGATAGAATTACATATTTTTGTCTTCGTTGTAGTCAACAATAATTCCATTGTGCTTTTTTATTGAAGTCTTATGGTCATTTTAAAGGAAGAAAAATACCTCTAATACGCTCTTCATTGTCTCTTGGGGTTTATTATTGATTGATTGACAGCAGGAAGTCTACTAGAGTTCCTGTGTTACACTGTACAGTAGCCTATATGTAATGGGTTGTTAGTGGTACTAATAGCAGTATTGGGAATGATATTTTGATTTAGAAAAACTAGACAGGAGGGGCATTGTTGGCCTAGCAGTCTAAGCGTGTGCCCCATAAACAGAGGCTGTAGCCCTCGTTGCAGAGGTCAGAATCAGAATCAGCTTTATTGGCCAGGTATGCTTGAACACACAAGGAATTTGACTTTGGTAAACTGTGCTCTCTTTTTACAAGGGATAAGAATTAGACCTACAAATAAAATAAAATAATAATAATAACATCAGCTATAAATACTAAAGAAACAACAAATAGGCATGACTAATATGTACAGCTAAAATAATATGATAAAGTGCAGTGGTGAGTAGCAGAGGTAGTTTTTTCATTAAAAAAATAGTAGTTAAATAACACAAAAAATAGAAATATGGAATTCTGCTTGGAGAATTGTTGCATTGTATATCTACATGTATATTTACAGAGAGTATTTATCTGACAGGTATGACACTGTTATGGTTTAGTGTTCATCAGAGTGACAGCCTGGGGGGCAAAACTGTTCTTATGGCGGGTTGTTTTGGCGCACAGTGATCTGTAGCGCCTGCCGGAGGGGAGGAGTTTGAAGAATTTGTGTCCAGGGTGTGAGGGGTCAGCGGTGATGCTACCTGCCCGTTTCCTGGCCCGTGACCGGTACAAGTCCTGGATGAGGGGCAGTTCGACACCGATGATTTTTTCTGCAGTCCTTATAGTCCGTTGCAGTCTGTGTTTGTCTAGTTTGGTTGCAGATCCAAACCAGACAGTGATGGAGGTACACAGAACAGACTGGATGATGGAGGTGTAGAACATGATCAGCAGCTCCAGGGGCAGGTTGAACCAGGAGCTGCTGATCATGTTCTACACCGCAGGTTTGATTCCAGCCTCGATTTTACTGCATGTCCTTCCCCACTCTCTGCTCCCCACATGTCCTCTCTCTCTTCAGCTGTCCTGTCCATTAAAGTAAAAAATGCCTAAAAAATATTCCTTTAAAAAGAAAAACCAGACAGGATAAAATGTAGTTTTATATCAAGAGAGACAAAAATAACGTGAAAAAGACAATTAAATACCAGAGGAATTTCCAATCAGTTGAGTTTTTACAAATTTTGCTCAAAAGTCTTACATTCACCAAAACATCTGATCTGGTCATTTGTTCATAATTTGCAATAATCAGTGTCAATTTAAAATTGAAAATGTATGTATCTAATGCATGTCAAAGTTTACAATTCCAGACTTGAAATTAATCACTTAGGTCAAACATATTTTACAAGTGAGCAGAGAATTCAGTTCTGCAAATTAACGTGACATGTTCCCCACGAAACAACTCCATCTAGGCTTCCCACTGATTGCAACATTATGTGTTTTCTTTGTGGAGTTTTGTTGATTCGTATGGACAAAGCAGTACCTCAAATGTTTGCCTTCCTTGTCCAGTAAATGTGAAGTGAGTTGTTTGAAAATGTCATACTTATTTTGTTAAAACTCAAATGTATGAATCATTGTGACTCTTTTTGTTGAAAAAATATACAAAGGCTGTTCTGGCAATCGCCCTGATCTGACACCTACGGATTGACAGCATAAATACAAGCCTTAACAATAACTTTATAGAAGTAACCACCCTTTTTTTTTTTTGATGGTCTGGTTTGCTTTTGAAGGTCATGCAGAGGAATCAGAATGAATTTCAGTTTGTTTCATAACTATCTAAAAACTACTTACAGGTGCTTTAATCTTCCTTTATGACCAAAACCATTTGTAGTTAGAGTAATGTCCTACATTGGGGATGGCATAACAGTAGTTCAGTTCTCTCCAAACTGCTGTGTAGTAAGGACCTCCAAACAATTGACATTTTCATGTATAATCAATGCAATTTATGTTGTTGCAACTAAACAGCTAATGACCTATCCTGATGTTTTGCAGGACAGGATAAACATAACAAAAATTCCATCTGCGTAGAAGGACACAATCGATATTCAATACAAATAATGTCAATGAAACCAGAGCATGTCAAATGGATTTTTCCCCATTAGGTCAGATATACACTACCAGTCTAAAGTTTGGACACACCTTCTCATTCAGTGGTTTTTATTTATTTTAATTATTTTCGACATTGCAGATTAATACAGAAGACACAGATACTATGGTTTTGCCATAATATGGATTATAATAGTGGTCAAATAGGACTATCCATTGTCTACTAACCCTACCTCTGAACAACACAACTGATGGTCTCAAACACATTAAGAAGGCAATTCATTCCACTAGTTCACTCTTGACAAGGCACACCTGTTAATTCAACTATTCCAGGAAACTACCTCATAAAGCAGATTGAGATAAAACCAAGAGGGTGCAAAGGTGTCATCAAGGCAAAAGGGGGCTACTTTAAAGAATCTAAAATATAAAACATATTTTGGTTTGTTTAACTTCTTTTTCATAATTAGATAATTCCATATATGTTCTATCATAGTTTTGATGCCTTCAGTATTAATCTATAGTGTTTGAAATAATTAAAATAAATAAAAAACGTTGAATGAGAAGGTGTTTCCAAACTTTTGACTGGTAGTGTATACTATATGTGATTGTGTAACATCCATGTGTGATAGGACATACATTAATCAAGCAATTTAATTCCAGATAGAGTCTTGATGAAAAAGTTAATAATTGTGTATCTACAGTAAATCAAAATAAAATCTGTGCTGTGTATAGTTTGATAATGGCACTGTTAATCAAACAGTGCCTGAAAAAGACTACTAATGAGACTGTAGAACTGCACGTAAACATCAGGGCAGCCAGCAGGACATGTAAGCATCAATCATTGATGACATCAGACATCTGTGCCGGCGCTAACGCAGAGCTCGCTCATTATAAACTCAGCCGTCTTTCCATCAGTGAGAAATGCAAACAATTGTTTGATTGTTATTGGACTCCTACAGGTTTCACACGCTGTGCAAGCCACAGTCGATGGAATACTGAAAACACATTAAAAAATGTTATGAGGATAAAATTTGTCTCTGTGGAGCTCGTTTTTTATTGTTATGATGATAAAAAGTATACAATTCTCTTTTACTCAAAAGTATGAAGATATGCTTTAAGCAGCAAGGAAGGGATCCTCCTATGTGTGTTTGTCCTTTGTGGAGCCTATATCCAATATCTTGCCACTAAATGTGTGGACTGATAGACTACGTGCATAGAGGCTGGCAGAATTTATCAAACCTTTCATCCTTGATACCCTGTTCTGTCTCCCTGAGCCTTTGCACTGCTTAAGAGGTCTTAGCTTCATGTGAGCGTTAATCAGAACCAAGACATATCCCCGCTGTGGTGTCGGCGCCTGTGGAAGACAAGTCTTTGCCTTGTTATCTACCTGTGAGTCACATATCTAGAAATACATCCTCTAAACTAGTGCTTTTTTTTTATTGTCTATGGCTTCCCTTGTGCATTGAATATTAAACCATAACTACTGCTGTGCAATGAATAACACATTAAAGTGTAACAAAAAGTAAAGACAAAAATACAGGTGCCTAGAAAGTAAGGTACTTTTGATTCAGAAAAACAGCAGACACATAAATGAGCCCATCAAGCCTTCACACCAAAGCCAGGGCTCTAAACCCTTATCCACTAAACTGACATCAGACATTCAGTGTGTGGGTGTGTGAGTACACAAGAGCTTGATATAATGTAAAAATGAAGAATGAGGCACACTGTCATGACATCCAGTGCTACATGGAAAAAGATTTGCTATCAAATAATGAAAAAGCTTCACCTGTTATTGTAGGTTTTCCATTCCACTTTAGCAAATTGTAGACACCGACAAGTCTAAAAATATGCATTAAATAACAGTAATTTAAAAGCATGTTTCAACTTGAAGGTCCTACGTAATTAGATACATGTTTTCCCTTGCCTATATGTACTTATATAAGTCGTCCTGTAGCCCAGGGGTTCCCAAACTTTTCGACCCACAACCCCAAAATATAGGTGCCAAAGACTTGTGACCCCCTACTGTCCCTCGATGTGATTAAATGTAGCTTCATACTTAATTTAGCTGGTCTGCAGAAATGTAGCCACCTACATGCGCATGTGGCTGTGTTTCCTGTGCTGTTATGAATGAACCGCTGCCACTCATGCTTTTGTTAATTAACCTTAAACTAACCCTAACTCTAACCCTAACCTTAGGAGTCATCTAAAGAAAGGCAGAAAACTAATGAAAAACATGTATTTGCAAGGTTTTATTTCTGAATGAATTACTTTAAAAAATATATATTTACAGTAATGGCAATATATGAAATTTTGGATTACTTAAAAAAAGATTGAAAAATCTTGCGACCCCCAAATAGTGTCTGGTGACCCCCCCCAGGGAGTCCAGACCCCCACTTTGGGAACCCCTGCTCTAGCCTAGCAACCCTTAAAATGTTGAGGCAAATTGCCTCTGCATTGCTTCTTTAGCCCGTCTACTTGGTAAACATAGCTTCTGCAGGGCATATTGAACTGGCTGCAATGGTGAACTAACAACAAGAGTGAATTGCATAGGCATACATGCAAAACCACTTTCACTCCAACCACAGACAGGAGCTGCTTCCTCCTACATACGGTTGGATTCTGGATCATATATGTAGCATACTGGAGCAGGTTCTTCTGGAGTGTTTGTCATGCTAGTTTTGTTGTTTTTCCGCCTCTGCATTGGACTGCACCCTTCAGAGGCTGTGTTTGTGATGGATCTTGCAACATAATGTTAAACCTTGCTTCAAAGACAACTATGACATATTGTAAACAGCTTAAAGTTTCATCTTATGAGAACTTAAAAGATAAACCTAGTTAAGGTAAAATCCTGTAAAATACGCACTCTAATACATTTTTATTTCATTGAAATATTGGGCTGTATCTTAAAGACTGGTGCAACCAATTGACCAGCATAAAGATCCAAGTATTTTATTGTGTCACAGTGTTTTCCCCAGAGAGCGATGCTATACTAACTTAGGCTTTGTCAGGATCATGCTTTGTCATGACCACCACCCACTGCTTGTGACCTGCTGTGATTGGAAATTAGCCCCATTCATTGTGTTCTATTTACCACCTTTTCTCCTCCATTAAGTCTTAATCATGTTTTTAAAGAAAACAGCTGTTTCTTATTTCATATAAAAGTGAAGTGCTGGTTTGATTAGAAAAGTGAAATGCTGGTTTGATTGAAAGACAACTGGCGCAACTCCAGGTGAATTGGCTGTGGGCAGTGCCTCATAATTATCAACACTACCATAGGCTGAGCTTATAGTGAACCAGCAGCAGGCAGACTCTGCATGGGGAAAACAGATGATACAAGAAAGAGCTGCACAGTAACACAGAAACTGTATGTTGTAGGGTTTGCTGGAAATTGTAACACAGGTAGAGAGCTTGAACCTTCTTCCCTCTGGTAGCCCCCCCCCCCCCCCCCCCCCAAAAAGAGACTGCGTTTGTATATAAGTGCACTTTATATTCTAGGGTACCCTTTTCTGCTCATAGTGCGTGCTTGCCTTGGCAGCTGGGATGCAATGAAATTTGAGCAAATCCCACAAAAACAGATTTGCAGTCTTACATAAAGGGCACTGTTTGGCGTTGATAAGTCCCCCCTTGTGCACATGGAGATTTCAAATTGAGACAGGTCTGATCCCTCATGTTCTTTTTGGGGAAGGAACACAAAGTGTATGAGTTCATGTGTTCATGAAAGTTGGGATTGGTTTATGGGTAAAAATACAAAGAAACACACACATTAGAACCAAGGCGCAATGTTGGGTTTTTTTTTAAGCTCTTTAGTATAGCATTTGAACAGATTCATACACCATATTTCAGTTACATCTTGTGCCAAAATCTGTATTAATCACAATTTTTGAGACATGATTTTTCATCTATTGGCATATATTTAATCAGTGGGGTTCTTAAGAAGAATAAATAAAGTCAATACGATGAGCGTCCCCTTCCCACTGTTAGCATTATCATACCTTGCTGATAGAAATAAATGACATGTGGTTTGCTTTTGTACAGCTAAACCTGATTTGCTGCGAGCATGGACTCCAGCGGGGCGGTAGGGTCATTTAAGATTGAAAATACGACACCTAATGGAGTTTTTTCAGAGAGAATAAAAAGACAGTATTATGAGTGAGTGTGTATTGACTATGTGTAGACATGCTCGCATGCAAACAATAAGCTTGTGGCGTGTGTGCTGCATATTCATTCATGCATGAAGTGTGTATGTATGGAGTCCTGCAGGGGAGTGTGCATACCACATCCTTCACAAGGTCACCTATCTATACAGTCACTCTGGACAGCTTTATACTAGGCTTATATATATGTTCATTTCCACATTATTCTGCAGTGTTTTAGGTTGTAATTATACAGCAGCAACCATAGCCATCATTTTTCTCATATCACCTTCCAGTCACGTAAGGCTTAAAGCAGGTAAGGGGGATATGACATGTATACAATATGACCCAGATATATTTTTTTGCACAAGCTAAGTTGGAAGCAGTTTGAATCTCATTTGCATTCGCCACAAGCAAGCATGACAGATTGATATGCAGTGTTGCTTGAGTTACGCACATGAGCGCCCCATGGCCATGAGTCAATGGTTACGAAAATGCCATAGGTCACCAAAGTGTCAATACTGGGTCAAGATACAGCATCAGATTATCATCATTCTTATTTCAACAACACTGTTGGAGACTCTGTTATTTCATAGACTGAATAAAACATGGATGTAGTCTCTTTGACGTTACCCATTGGTTTCTGAGTGGGTGTCATGAAGCCCAATGATTGTGGACCATACTTTTGGTCATTCTAGACACAGGGAAGGAGGTAAGACTAGAGTGGGCCTCATAGCAAAAATCTACAACATACCCATCTGCCAATCAAGTCAGCTGTGCTCTGATTATGCTAACTTGTGTATAATTATTTGCCTTTGTATTCCCAAAATAATGCTTACCGGAAAATATAACCCTTACACAAATAATCAAATGAGCTACATTAACCAAACCTTATTTTGAACCAGGCTGTAATCATGTTTATTTGTGCTTTAAAAAATGGCATTTTAACAACCTAATGGAGATTCTTTGGCTCTTGCAGCCAGCCTCAAGTGGACACTCAAGGAACTGCAGTTTTTTTTGTTTCCTGCATTGGCTTCATTTTTCAACACTGGAGGCTGCCACTTTGGGGCGCCTTGACACAGTTGGTAGAGTCGGTCGTCTATCAATCAGAAGGTTGGGGGTTCAATCCCAGCTCCACCAATCCAAGTGTTGTGTAAACGTGTATGAAAAAGAATAGCTAATACTGATGGTCCCTTGGTCCCTGATGGTCAGTAAGACTAGAAAAGTGCTTTATAAGTACAAGTCTATTTAACATTTACTTGGTCTATATGAATATGAGGAATTATAGACATCCTAAATTCCAAACATATAGCTATTGGTTTCTTTTTGTAGGGAAGAAATAAAGAAAAAAAGAAATGTCCACCCTTTTAACTGACAACTAAAAGCAGTTGCTAAAGAACTGGCCCCATAATCAGGTACTTCAACCAATTTTGACCACCCAATAGATTTTTTGGTTTTGCCAGTTCAGCTGGTAATTAGAGTGTTGTAAAGGATATTTTAAGACCACTGCGGTACATACTTGTACAAGAAAAATGTACAGATTAACTAGAGAACTGTGCTAAAACACGTGTTCCTGGTTTCTGGCTGCATCGTCTGTTTAATGTGACATGCAGTAACTCTGTAGCAGTATGAAATGAACAAGGCACAGAAGAAAATGTCCTCTGAGATCTTACACGACCAAGCTGGGAGAATTACTGGGGAGCTTGTCTGTTCATTTCTATGTATCCAGAAATAGCAAGTCATTAAGAGAATGGCAGGTGATGAGCATATGAGGAAGGCTCAGCAGCGGCGACACGTAATGAAGACAGTTCAAATTTACAGTGTTCTCCCCTCGTCCCGCTCGCCCCTTTTTTTTCCCTTCAAACCTTGTTTTCCTTGTCTCGGTGAGCTTCAAAACCAACTTTGTTATTCTCTCCGGTCTTTCAAGTTGAAAAGCGACTTGGGGACACGGTATAATGTGAGGTTTGCTTTCTGAGAAATGTACTCGTCTCTGTGTGGTTTGGAACAACACAAGTGAGAGCACGCAGCTCCCATGACAAGTTAGAGGAATTATAGAAATAATGAGAGCTCCGTTTGCTGTGATAATTTTAATGAACCCTGTGAATAGGGGCGTTATTTCACAAGTGAATCAGTCAATACATATCCAAGGGTGGTATCTAATTCATGTGTTTTTCCTACTCCACTCTGACAGGCCTGAAATGTTAATGCAGTTATTAATGATTTAATCTATTGAAATGTGAAGCCTTTTGACTTTAACACACATTATAGCTCCAGGGTATTCAATTAAAAACAAGAGTAGTTCCTTTGTTTACTACATTTACATGTTTTATTTGCTACATTAGTGTATATCTTTGATTTTATACCCCACATAACACTCTCTTCTACTCATGACGGGATTTAAATGATTCAGTATTAACTGATGTGGACGTAATTGGGAGATATTGAAAACATTTAATTGAAAATGACCTCATTCTTGATCATTCTGATTAGGCTCAATCAGTCATGTGACATTTATCTTACAACTGTATCCTAAGAGGTCTACAATTATCCCTGTTTCTTCACAGTGCTTGATAAGATATGGACAAAGTATTTTGCCATCATTAACAAGGAACATTTGCATTCGTGAGTAACAGGATGCATATGTTTGTTGTTTTGCTCTTAAATGTTTGAAACTTTGGATTTAGGAAGCAATCTCAAAGAAAAATTTCAAACTCCGAACTCTTAATGAGGTTTTTAATTGGTGCCTTATTAAAGACAGGTGCATTTGAAAGGCCAGCCATACAAATGGATTAGCCAATGCGCTAAACGCACATGGCCAATGCTGGCATCTATTTAAAGATAAATACACCATACAGTTTTTCTACAGGTGCCTAATTAGAGCAGCTTAAGTAGGTCACTACAATTCCAAAAGTGACAACAAATTTTTTTCTAACTGTAAGGTTTACAGGGAGTGAGCGGCCTCAAAGCCTCTGGAAACACAGAACAGAAACAATGCATACAGCATTTGATATAGAAGCTTATTTTAAGGATTTTTTTTTTTCACAGTGACATAGCTGAAGTGAGTTTTTGCCTTGGACTGAATCTTCTGAGCACAATTCAAATACAATTCCAAGTTCACAGAAACTGAAAAGACAATACCCAGAGTTGGATCGAGACTTATTTCTAACATTCTTTAGATGATTACTATTATGTACATATGACTCTTTGATACATTTTACACAGATAGAAGGCTGCTTTGGACTGCCAGTTGCTTTAGATAAAAAATAGATGTACCAAAAAGCAGAAGAGCCAACAGAGGTCAACGGTC
Organism: Notolabrus celidotus; assembly: GCF_009762535.1. Classification (NCBI taxonomy): domain Eukaryota; kingdom Metazoa; phylum Chordata; class Actinopteri; order Labriformes; family Labridae; genus Notolabrus; species Notolabrus celidotus. Next base: position 10,080,599 of record NC_048290.1, on the reverse strand, counting down.
TAAGTGGTGTATTAGCAGCTGATAATGCATGTAAATGACAATCACCAGCCCATAAGAGATTTATTTTAATATGAAAAATAAGAAGAATTAAGCAGTAACACACAAACACACATCTAGAAAACAAATATTCAACTACACACACCTGATGTTCTACAGCCACACTGTGTGCATCCCACCAGGAAGAGTTCTGCCCTTTGAAAAACAAAGAAGTTTGGACAGACAAGAGAAAAGTCTGCTTTTTTTTTTTTTTTACTTTTGGAGCTTTGGGAATACTACGTTTGGTCGCCAACATAAAAAAAAACAGGAACAGAGGAACTTAGCATCTCATGTGGATCATCTCTTATTTACTTGGTTAGATGCTTTTCTTGATGACAGATGACAATTAGAGAGGATGTTCCAGAACCGTGGTTTCTGACTGTGGGCTGTGATATAGTCTGTGCCCAGTGGGATTCCACTGTTGTGTTCTGCTTAATAATCCAAATCCTCTAAGTCCCCCTCGGCCCACTTCAGTCCTTTGATTGCTCCTTGTATTTTTATTACGTTATATTCCATTTTCATAATCTGGTGCACAGCGCTCTTGTGCTGTGTGCTGGAGAGAAAGGAAGAGAGAGACGAACAAGTGCTGCATACTACTTTCCTAAAGTCGTTCAGATTACAAGGGTCAGTCTCTAATCCATAAAGCTGCATATGTCTGCTTCCAGTCGGGCCTCCAATAATTTTTGGAGGAAAATGACTGTATGCTAAACTGGCTGATGCAAGCTGTGCTCATGTTTATGCACAGCCACTGAAAGTGTATGCGTGTGCTAGCTCTTGCGTACGTCTGCTTTGCCACCTGGGAACATGTCCGTTGGCGACAGAGGACAGATTTTCACTTTGCTCAGTCACCATGGATCATGCAACACAACCTTTCGAGGGAAGTAATTCATTTGGCGACAACAAAAAGGGGGAAAAACGGCAGCGTCAGCAGCCATCAAGATGGTAGAGTGTGATAGGCAAGTGTGGCTCTGTAATCAATCTGTGCATGCACTTTATGCAAGGCCATGAGGTGGATTTCAAAAAACTGTTGTGTCGCTGGAGGGGAATGAAGAAGCACACATGCTTGGAAAATGTGCTGTAGTTAGAATAAAAATACAGAGGGACGTCTTTCACCTGTTATCAACTGTTTTAATATTCAAATGCAATACATAGCTGCCGAGAAAGGGTTTCCAGTGCCAGGAGCATATGTATTTGGGGTCTGGGTACAGACCATCAACTGTATATTAATATGGAATGGGTGCCTCCAACTCTTCCCATTGTAAGAGGTGAAGCCAGCCTGCAGCTGCAGGATTGACGTCACACCAGTCAAATAGATTCCTGTGTTGATTTGAAGACACTTATGGTTATGGAAACTTTAGCGACTCTTGTATTGGTGTTCATTATTTCTTCTTCATTATTTCTTTCTCTACTCTGCTCATCCAGCATTTGTCAACAGAGCTGTCAATCATGACCAGTGTTGTGCAAGTTACTGAAAAATAGTTACTAGTTACAGTTACTAGTTACTTTATTCAAAAAGTAACTAAATTACTCTGTTAATTACTTGCACCAAAAAGTAATGAATTACTGTTAAAAGTAACTTTTTAGTTACTTTATAATAAGAACATTCTTTAATGCTCCTATTTATGCACTACCAGCTTCATTTCAGTGCTGTATGGAACATAATACACTATTGATCATCTTTATAGTTTCTATTCATTTGCATGCACATCGCTAAACTTTGCTCAGCATTATGATCAATGCAAACACAGACCTGACTCAACCTCAAAGTAATTTTTAAATGCTACTTTATTTAAGTCAGACCAGCAACAACTGACAATATCACAAGGATTTCTGAAATAAATAAAACAAAACAGTCTGAATATATTATTCAGAATCAAAGATAAAAAAATAAAGTGGCTTCAGCATCATAAAAGCTGTTGTGTTTAGCCCTTAAAAATGTTCCTTCACAGCTTAAGTATGAAAATATGAAATAATGAGCGTATTTCCACTTTGAGAAACTCGTCTTGCTTTCGCCTTTACTCTCCATGACTGCCGCACATGTTATTAAACGGAAACACGCCCACACGCGTCTTCTTCTTTTGTTTTACAGCGGTTGGCATGGCACCCAGCAATCCCACAATGCATTGCCACTGTAAACAGGAAGAAGTACACTGCAGCTAGCCAACAATGAATTAATTTAAAGTAACGGACAAACGCACGATGTTGTAACGGTAACTGAGTTTATTTATTTTAAAAAGTAATGCGTTAGAGTATAAGTTACTGTCAAAAGTAACGGCGTTACAGTAACGCGTTATTAGTAACGCGTTACTGCCCAACACTGATCATGACATCCCATCCCTAATCCCTAACTAACTAATTTAACTAAATGTATCTGAAAATAAACACTTTCATATAAATTAGCATAATGAGAATAAACTTTCATAACATAGAGCATGTTTGAGGTAAATTATTTGATTTTCTAGTTTGACCCATGTTCTATCTGTTTACATGGAGGAGGCGGGCTTTATGAAATCTACTGCATACCAATCACCGGAAGGGAGCTTTAAAAGTTGTGGCTTCACTTTGGTGCAGCTGTTGTGCTGTCCATGTTTATATATAGTCTGTGGTGCTGACATAAACCTCTAAACTCACAGGGGGAATAAAAAATAAGATTTTTGAGCGACCAAAGATTGGTTTCATTTTTATTGCAGGAGTGAGAAAAGTTTGTGCGGATGAAAGAACTTCAAAGTGCATTCAGTTGGTGTTCTCAGTGTTGAAGTAACCCAGTCTGATTTTGAAGATCCAGTAGCCTCTAGAAAAGTCATTACATTCCTCATTCCATGTGTAAATTGATGTGATACCTGTTTTTATTTATGTCTGCTAAAGTCTGTAAAATAGGTTTTCAGTTCCACAGAAGTCAAGGTTACCATTACAAGCTTGTTACTGTTCATATCCTATTCTGTTAGAATGCACTTTCTTCTTATGGCTGAACACAGAGTTCACGCTTTGTATGAAAATTAAGGGCTTTTAGAGACACAGGAAACAGATGAGACTTGATCAACAGTACTGTTAACATGAAACACTGCACTTACTTCTGTGTCTGTAATATAGTTTGATATCAATATGAGCATTGTGATGCTATGATGAGGCGTTGCTATAGTGGCTAATGATGTTTTTTTACCACTCATTAAATGTGTTACACTTGATTTATTTTAACACTATACACAATGATAATGTTGCGCCAATGCAACAGTAACAATGCAATGAAACATTAAAGTGCCAATATACCACCCGGGGATTGGATGACAGTGAAATTCAGTACATCAAATTCAGACCTCTTGTACAGCACAGTGATATGAACACCATATCCTAGGATGATGAAAATCAGCAAAAAATATATAAATATAAGCATATATATACTATATAAACACACATATTTATATAACTTTTTAACTGCACAGCTCTCCTGTAGTCTGTCCCTGTCTGTCTCGTCTCTCCATGATTCTGCATTCCCCCCCTCAACCGCCTGATGCCAAGGGTAAGATATACATCTGTCTAATTTCTTGCTTGTCAGCCCACCATCTGCTGCAGCATCAACATTAAAGACAGGAAATATGGCATCAAACTGTCAATCCCACACCGAACACATTCACACTCACACTCACATGCACACCAGAGAGAAGGCACAAGCTACCGAGGCCAAAGCTGGGTGACTTCTTATAAACAAATAGTTCATTTGTTTTCACCTCTCAGTGTGATATTTTGACCAGGTTCAGGATGATGAGACAAGAGAGGGCAGTGATTTGATTTAACTAAGCGTCACCAGTTGATTTATGGTGTATTAATTGAGTGTAAAAGTAGTCTTTTTTTTAAAGTTAATGTCCTATAAGTACAAAAGGTTACGATTAGCAAATCATTGAACACTCCGCTGCCTGCAGTGTCCAAGTTGGCCTCAATCCCGATCTTGTGGATCAGCTTAAAAACTCTCCAACTGTATCTAAGCTTCCTAATCTCATTAATATAATGACCATTTCTTATACAAAGCCCTCTTATCTTTTTGAAGATAATGTACATTTCCCATACTAAGCCTTTTATTTTTAATGTTCTTTGGGAAAATTATAATGGTTCTATAATTCAACTTATTAATTTTTTAAAATGTTTCATCACTTGTGCATTTTTTCTTTGTTTCACTTTCCATTGATCCTCGCACTAAAGGGACTCTTACTGTCATTTAAAGCTGTTATAATTTTTTTTTCTTTTTCATTTTTTACCTAAAAGCATTATGACCACTTTCTGACAGATTGCTGAAAAATGCAAAGAAACTGGAAATGATCACCTGTCTCTGCAGCTACCCTCCACTGAGCCTTTTAGTGTCTTTCAGCCCCTTGTTTTGGATTTATGACCTCCAACTTCATTTCTGCTCACTTGAACTGGTTTCATCAACATTTATTATTTTTCCTTCAGAACACAGCTGCTCTGTTTGACAGAAACCACCATAGAAAAATAATATACTATATATTTTGGTTAAACTCTCAACACTTCCTGTCCTACTTTACTGTCCTGCTGTAACATTCTTGTTTTGCTGATTGTGTTTAAGTGCTGATCAATGGAGAAAAATAATACAGAAAATGAACCTGAACCTCCCCATAAAATTGCAATCCCAACATTTATCTCCAATCATTAATACACCATCCAATACATGGTCTTGCTTGTGCACATAGTAGATCTTCTGCTTGCTGAAGCCGTTTGATTTTTTTTTTGGCAGAAAAAAGAACTGCAAGATAAAAACACTAGAGGTTTTCAGTGAGATTCATCTAATCTCTCCTTTAATCTCCTTTGTTGAGTAAAACCTCATTTGTCATCTCAGAGCCTTGTAAAAGTACTAAAAGTACTATTAGGAACTGCTGGAACAACTTAATGAGCAAAGGCAACTGAAAAGAGGAGATATTTCGCCCCCTTCCTTGCTTTTCAACAGCAACCTCTTCAAGGTCTCAAAGTGTGGAGGTTGTATATTTTAAAGCAGCCTTTTCACATCTGAAAAGCGTCATTATTTCTTTCAACGGTGGTTTAGGGTGGGCACGAAGGGCCACTGCTATAGCCTTGGTCCTATTGTTCAGATATGAACAAGGCCACAGTTCAGGAAAATAAGCTATTAATGCTCTCCTTCAAAGAAATCAGACATGTCACCAGCTGCTACCTTATGCAAAGGTGTTCTTTAAGATGCAATTATGCCTTCTCTAGAGCATGGTCTTTCTAAGCCCTTACATTATGGAAGGTGGGGAAAAAAATATTATAAAACATGTTTCTTTTGCTGCACTACATTCTGTTAAAGCACAATCTAACGTTGACAACGGGCCAGAAGGTGTGAACTCAGTGCAATTATCACATGTGAAAGTCTAAATCAATCAAAGAAAGAAAGTTACCTAATGACTGTGACATTATCTGCTGACAGCAGTAATGAACAGGTGTTGACATCTTCCTACAAGCTGACATTTTTAATGGCTGTTGCGACTTGTGATGCCTAACTTTGCACATGTCGTTGTTAAGTTTGGCACTTAAAGCATCAACACGCGTGCAAAAATAGCTTTTGATTCATTTAAAAAAAAATGTGTTTTCATTCTTCCGCAGGTGACGGAGACTCGAACAGGCCCACTCGGATGCAGTAGCTACGACAATCTGGACTCTGTGAGCTCAATCCTTCTGCAGAGCCCTGAGAGCAAGCTTCATCTGCAAGGTAAACCAACCCCAGCATATCGGATGTTTCTCACATTGGTCCAATTTGGCTTTTAAGAATTAGAGGAAATCTATCCCCACACATGGAGTGCTCTTGAGTGGACAAGGTAAATAGTTGGTGTCTTCACAAGAATTGAATGTCAATGTGCTTTTTAATTGGGACCAGGATAGATTTGCTCAGCAGACACCTCTGGGGACAGAAATACAATCTTCTGTCTGTTTGTTCTCTAACGTGACCGTGTTCGTAAGCGTCTCTTAAATATTGTTCAAAGACTTTCCTACATGCAAAACAGCTTCATGAACTGTAAACCTGCACAGAAACCAGAGATAGACTACTCCTCTCCATGCAGCCACTCTATATAATGAGACAATTAGAAGAGTCTGCAGGTTTTTCTGTACTTATAAATATCAGATTTGAACTTTGGTGTATTTTTAGCCCATTGGAATATATCCCAAGAAAGTATTCAACACTGAAATGAGTCACTTTTTATCAGTATTTGCTCAGTATTTGAAATACAGTCTCCCTGCACGTCACTCACAGATATGTCAGTGGATGCAAATAGCAACTTTTACCTATTAGTGGTTCTGTTCTTAAAAGCAGGAATACTTCTGTTTTTAAACATTGACACAATTAATAATTAGCCGAAAAGGAGAAATCTCTTGCAGTGACAGTCACCCTGGGGAACAGAAATGATGAAAGACGGCGTAACTATGGTCAAGTGTTTGAATAGCGTGATTGGTTCTTTGATTTATTCCAGTTTATGCAGGTTATTAAAGCCGGTTTGAGAATCACAGAAGCTTCTTTTCAAATCCACCTCCCCTCCCCCTCTTTTCTTTTCTCCATCTGAAGTCATTACCCGTCCTCTAAAATCACAGAACTAAGTGGTTTGTCAAAGAAATACTTTTAAGTCCTCCTCTGCCACTTATTCAAAGGACTCTATAGGTTTTGGGAAGAGCTTTATTGTCATGCATCAAATGCATTAGCCTTGTGCTTTGAAGACTGTTTTTGTTGCGCGATTGATAGATGACAGGCCTGGGAAGGAATCTTTCTTTCAGTTCCAAAAGAATGCCAAAGCTTTTTTGATTGGTTTCTGGCTTAAGCTTTTATACAAGGCCAAATTCAGTTGGTGTGTGTGTTTATTGCATTTAGAGTCTGGTGAAGGGTGAGCCAAGGTGTTAAGTGTTCTCCAAAAATGCATTCTTTTAAGAGCAATTATCGACTCAGCCTTTAATTAGAAAGACAGCTGAGGGTGTAACTTCTTTAACAATCATAGTGCTCTTCAAAGTGATAGCACTTCACACAGCCCATGGAGAGGCAAGCACTCAACTGAGAGCTTTTAAGGTCTATGCTGCTCAAAATATATTTATAATGAGATCCAATTATTTAATTTACTCTGCAGTTCTCCCTCTGTCATGAACGCTAATGTATGGCTAACAATTAGTCTTATTTAATCCCGTGGTGAGCCATATATTCCCCTCAAGTCAAGCCAACCTTGTGCATGTTTAAAGATTCTGCCCCCCTCTGCATATAAAATTGGCATAGGTTGAATGTTTCATTCATTTGGGTCACATGCTTTTGTCTGCGCTCACTCCCATGTTGGTTGGATTAATGTTTCATTTATTTCTGTAATTCTCAGGCAATTCACACAGCCTCAAAATTGTGTTATTTTTTCAGCTCCACTGGGAGAGCGCAGTAGAAAGCATTACTTATTATTCTGTATCACCGGGGTTCTCTCTTATTTTGAAAGAAATGCACTCATATTAAAATACATGAGGCTGTGTCCATAGGCTACTTTTCCTCTGTATCAACAAAGACAAGCAGAGAGAGTAGAAAAGATGGTCTACACTTTGATATGTTTATCAGCACACCCAGCATCTTACAGTTTCAAAACTATGTGGAGTTGGGAAATCTCAGTCACAAAACTTGGTTGGTGTACGTTTGGTGTTAGTTGATTTGTTGACAAAAGTGAATAAAGGATTAAATGTTCTATTCTAAGTCATTTTCTAAATCGTTGTCCAGATAAACTGCTAGATAGTTGCAGGCTTGTTGATAAGTGGCTGTTATTTTGTAGTGGATGGAGTTGGCGCATACCTCAGGGTTGCCAGGCTTTTAAAGGGATTGGTTGGAAACTTGTTCTATTCTAAGATATGTATTGGCAATGACCTTGACGCCACTCTGATATATGGCTAACGTTTGGCTGTTGGGGTATTGCTAGGTGGTCACTTAATAGCAGCTAGGTTGTTGATGTCCTTGACATCCAGTAAGGTCGCTTGGGGAATGTTGGTACGAGGTTGTTGGTTGTCAGTAGCTTGGGTGTTTTCGTGTGTGAATTATTTTTCACCACGTTGTTTTCGTTGTTGCAATGTTAGAAAATTGTATAAGGTAGGACTTTCAAAAGCCATTTAAAAGCATGGCTGAATGTTCAGTTGATTGGACATTGGGCAGTGGCAGCTACGTTGACTTTTGTCGTTTTATAGATAGGTTGGTCTGGTTGTTGGACGCTGGTTCAATAGTGGTGTAGATATTAATCATAGTTTTGCTTGGTGGCCCCCAGGGTGCTGACCTTCTTGATTTACAGATAGGTGCCTTTGCATTATTGGTACACAGCTGTTTGCTCTGGTGGTGAATATGTTTTGGTAGGAAAGGCTTGATAGTGGCTTGGGTGTTTGATGTGTTTATTGGGAAAAGTGTAGTGAAAGCAAATTTAATGGTGGAATTTTGAAGCCATCTAATGGCATGATTGAATGTTCGGTTGATTAGACATTGCTAGGTGGTTGCGAAGTGGAAGCAAAGGTGTTGACTTTCTAGTTTTTTAGATAGGTTGGGTTGGAGTTGCAGATTGTTAGTAAGTGGTTGCAGTGATGGTGTAGATATTTGGTACCATACTGCTTAGTAGTTGGAACATTTCCAAATGATTTCGGACAGAAGCTTTGATATTTTCATTTTTCCTTTTTTCTATTATTAATATTTCCCAGAAATAGTTTGTTAGTTGCTGTGATGTTTGATACTAATGTTAAAGAGATGGTTTTATGCTTTTTCCATACAAAAAATGAAGTTAAACTGTAGGATGTCAATGTTAAATATGGGTAAAGTTTCAAATTTCGAGGTAAATGTTTGTTGGGGTTAGCCCTGAATGAGACTGCAGGCTGCCACGAATGACTTATTCAAGATGTCACATGGGAATTTAGCAAGGTCAACATGAGATTTGGTCAAATCGTGGCATCACCAGTTTGGGGAATCACCTTATAAGGGGGAATGTGACATTTTTAAAATAGTAGATGGACCGAAGTGTTTCAGACAGGCTTTGATGAGGGGTTTCAAAGACACCAACCTGAGATAAATAATTTAATGAGCTTTAAATCATGTAAAGCTGCTGCAAAGCTATCAGAGGGACAATATAAAGCCTGGAACATGAGCTTAATATCCCCTCTGCTAGGAGTCTTGTTGTTACATAGTTGCTAGGGGTGTTTAGTGGGGCCACAAGAATACTATTATTTTGTCCTTCCTGTGTCTTGGTATTTTGAGGCATTGTTAGTTGCTACTCAAGTCATTTTATTGCGAAAGAATTTGAAGCCGTTGCTATAGTAACTCTGATTGATATTGGGAAAAATATACACTCTACAGAAGAGAGGTAGAACAAGATCAAAGCCATGTGTGTTGGAGTGTTATTTTAATAATTTGGGGGCACTTACAAGAATTGCATATGTTGAAATTGCAAGATTTTTTTGGCCATTTGGAACAACTTTTGAACCTCATAGTTGATCCAAAGCCGCTTGATCTCCATTTATCCGTACAAAAGGCGGTTAGATTTCCTGACAGATTCACTGTGTCCCTTGGCTGGTCTTTACAGTGAATGCCCCAAAAACAAAAGCTTTGACAGCATTGTCCTCTTCTTTGACAACCAGCCATAAATGGACTTCACAAAGTATCCCTTGAGGAGAAAGACATTGGCTGTGCCCAGAACCGCTCCTATATGCACTAGCAGCTCTCAGCACAGCTAATGAACACCCACGATGTGTCTCATTTTCAGAAGGCTGTTGACCTTTTACCAGGCAATTAGCTTAATCGCAAACTTTTGGCATTTAAACTGTGGGGAGGAGTCAAATCGGGCCAATGTGGAAAATCATGGATCACCAGCAGCACTGCCTAAGATGCAAATTATGCACATTATGCAGCATTTTCGCAGAAATCGTTTTTGATTGTAAGCCAATCACTGGACACATCATCCAATGAGACAAATGGTATTAAACTAACAAGTTAATTGTGTATATACCTCAAAACTGAACAACTAGGGCATGTTACTGTTTTTCTATTTCTTTTGTGTTGGTTTCTATGCGTTCACTCTCTCCCCATGGGTTTAATTTAATTCAGAATGTGCAGGAATGACTTTTGGGTCAAAGGAAGAGGTTTAGACAAACACACTTAAACGTGTGTTGCAGGACGCCACAGGGCTTAAGAGGCTCACTATTTTAAATGTTTGGCGGCTTCAATCAATAAAGAACTGAAGGGAAATACACACCTATTCTCATGAGGTAGTAGATCACAGGTAGACATCAAAGGAAGGAGGAGAGAGCTGCACACTTTAAACCCTGATGCAATCCTTTTACTTTTGACTCTACTGAGTGACATAAGTATTGCAGGTAGGGGCATTAGTTTCATTGGCTTGCTTTCAAAATCATAGGGAGCCAAAATTGCACTTGAAAGAAAGTTGGTTTGGATAATGTGGAAAGATTCAAGTTGGAGTCTTTCTGTCCTTTATACAGTACACTACCAGGGGTGTGTATGGACTTTTGTTTTATACTGGGGAGGCGCTGACCTCTGCAGGGGTGGAATGACGTATGCCTAATGATTTCCTTCTTCTGGTTCTCATTGAATCTTATCCAATTCTTACATTTGAATATCCTGTATAAGTTATATACTAGTGAAAGGAAAACAACAGTGGCAACATATACAACTTCTAAGCTCAATTCTATAAAGGCACACAAAAGATTTATGACGAAAATCCCAATTTGAAGTACAACAAAGGAAACATTGAAAGGCCAAGAATGCTAACAGATATGTTGCAACATGCCCAGATAGTTGCTTTAAACAGAAGTCCTGCCACTTAAAAATTAAACAGGTTACCGTAAGACAGAGACATGGAATCTTTAAAACTCCACTTTCCAGGAAGTATAAAAAAAATGTATACAACTAAAAACTTCAAGAGATTCAACCACAAGCTTTTTTTAAAAATACTTTCATCCGTTAAACATTACAAAACCTACTGGCAGACATAAAGGGAGATCAGTAATATTGATTCTTGTAACAAATGTAACATTATGTAATACAGCCTACTGCCATCAGGAAGGAGATTACGCAGTCTCCGGGCCAGAACCAGCAGACTGAGGGACAGTTTTATCCACCAAGTAGTCAGGTTGCTGAACTCTCTCCCTATTTCGCCCCCTCTTCCCGTAGTGCCCCCTTCACAGACTTAACCCGGTCACTGACCCTCCTCCCCCCAAATCAACTCTGAGGTCTGTCATCCTCAGGACTGAACACGCACACACTCACTTTTAATTCACTATAGCAACGTTTTTGCACTGTTTTAACCTGTATTTTATTGTTTTTATTAGCTTACTCTTTTTAATTTTAGCTTATCTTTTTCTAGCTATTTCCAATGTTTATCTGTTGTCGTTGGTAGGGTCTGAGAGAGAAATGTAATATCAAATCCTCTGTATATCTGGTGCATACTGAAGTTTTTGACAATAAAGAAGACTTTTAACTTTTGAACTTTGAACTTTGAGATACAAGGTTTCTACCCAACTGCAAGGATAAGTAAGGATCCTGGACCGGTACCTGGGGTGGCCAAAAACAGTTGGCCCATGGCACCCCTGGTAACCTCTCTGGGCAGACCCCTGTATATTATAATGTACATGAAAAGTTGATGTCTAAAAACTGGTGATTTGATTTTGATCCTTTGGAAGGAAGAATATTAATAACATTTGAATAGCTAAATTGATTGACAGGTATACAAATGCATGTTTTAAGTAGAAAAGATGGTCTACACTTCCAGTCTTGACTTTTTGTTTGTTTCCATTTACCCAGACAGAATAAATAAGTGGTTTGACTCTCAGCCTTAGGCATTTACAGCCTTAGACCAACATTTGCCTCCGGCCTCTGTGTCATCATAACCCTATGTAAATATTCACTGGCTAACATACGTATAGATGTCAGCACAACAGTGTGAGGATGAGACTAAGAATCAAGTGTAGTCTGACAGTCTGATGACTGACTCATCTTAAATTGAAGGCCTAATGGAAGCAGTCAGGGTCATGGGGAAGACGACTTATACTATTTCAGTCCACTTCATTTTTTTCCCCCCCTCGGTTTTTACAGCATCTCTGCACATCCCATGTCTAGACACGGCATCTCTCTGCTGTCTGTGAAGTGGATGATAAAAGTTTCTCTTTTTTTCTTGATAGCTGTCCAAACCGCAGCAGTGAGAGAATAAAGAGGTTTTGAACAAGTTCAGATTTCTAGTTTTAGAAGGCGTGATTTCAAGATGCACATGCATGTTGCACATCTCCTTTTCTGTTTGTGGGACTCAGTTGAGATGTCAGAGTAGTGTATGTGAAGTCCCATCCATACTGAGGCACTTTCTAGTGAGCCATGACAAGCTGTGACAAGTACATTTTGTCAGCTTTGGCACATTTTTTTTCTTTCTCTATCCATGTCTTTCTAAAATTGTTCTTTTGGAACTGTTTTCACCATGTTACTTTTTCATACTCCTACTCAGCCTGTTTGTCTTTTTTTGACTGTTTTCTTCACTCGTCCTGCAAGTTTTGAGCGCTACTCTCCATCAATCCAAACTGCTTTTGTTTCTTTATATTCCTGTTTATTCTTTTATGTTATTTCTCTATAGCATCTTGGCATTTGTTGCCTCTAAAGAAGCATGCTGACAGACAGTTGATCAATATTCTGGACATCTAAACAAGTACTTCTGATTTTCTTTGACCAACTTTTCAACATAGAACAAAACGCCTTAAAGCGTAATCCTCCTGCACTGTCTTTTTGAAATGAATAGACATATAAAAACTCTAATCTAGACTAGCTATTTTAATTGCTTATGAATTAAATAAGGCAAGATCATATTAGTATGCAGCACCATGTGAGTTACAACAAGGATGCAGTAATAGAAAACCCACTCCATTTCGCTCTTCTAATTAAACTTTTAATCATGCCGTTTTTCTTCTTTCCCACTTTTATTTTTTAGGCGCTCCAAACCTAAGCACTTTCTTGAGCTTCAGGCGCACGTGTTACTGCAAAACTTTGTTAGCGAATGCACACGGGACTGATTGCAGACGTGTAACGCAACATTTTAACTGCTTTCTGAGTGATTGGATGTGGTGGAATTAGCATTGGAAAGGTCCAGGACAGTTTGGAATTAACATGCAAGGAAGAAAAAAAAGCTGTTTAGTTGTGGTCAGGTTTCTCCTGCAGCTACTTTAACTGTCTCTGCGAAATAACAGACTTTTAAAAGGGATTTCTTTTCCTTCTCACCCCTGTGGTCTGCTCTTTGTGAGCTGGTGAGGCTGTGAGCAACAGATAACACAATGCAGCAATTTGACACTCCCTGGATATTCCCTCTGCTTTCACTTAGATTAAGATTAGAATGCTGTATTGGACTCTGACATCAAGGGAAGCTACCTATCAAAGCTTAAACTACATCCTCTTCTACCCCACAGTTTGGCTTTGTAAAATGTTTGGCAAATTAAGCTACACCTTCTGCTTTTTTTCCCCCTCCCAGACAATCATCAGAATTAGAGATGGCACTGGAACTAATTTTTCACATCAGATTTCATGCATCACTTTGCAAAGCTTTGATCTATCAAACAGGGAACTTTGTATTGCTTGAAAATAATGTGTCTGTGGAGGATTTACTTTTGGATTTTGAATGTTTAGGGACTTTGCGCATGTTACAAAATGCACAGCTTTATTGGCAGTTGGATAGAGTAAAAGAGGGCATTAGCATATGGCACTAGCAGGGACTATTTGAGGACACGCTGGAGGAACTCATTGATCTTCCTCTGTCACCCAATATGAATTACAGTACAATCTTGCACACCCTGATGCCTCTGAAAATGATATAATTGACCTTTTTGCGCTTCTAATCATCTGAGCAAAGAAACATTCTGCAAAAGTTGCAAAATCTATAAATGTGGATCCTGGGACTCACATAAAAATGGACATCTTCTGAAGAATCCGGGTTTGTTTGGTCCCCAGAGTTTAATCAGAAGGAAAGATCCACACTATTTAGCTTTATGACGATTGGGATTTAAATACACTTTTGTTCCCCTCTGCATTAATTTATTCTTTGTTTGTTTGTTTGTTTGTTTGTCCTCTCTCCAGGCTAAAGCTTAGAAAACCCGATGATATTGGTTTTGGCTGGATTCTCACTTCCTGCCTCCGCTGGGACGGAGAAGTAAAAATAGCTTATTGAGGGGTGTGAAATAATGAAAGAGGGAATTAGGAAGTAGTGGTTTAACAGTCAGGATTTACATTAGTTGCTTAAACACCAGTTTCGAAGTATGTTTCAGGTGGTAAAGAAAAAGTAGCCCTAATTTATGTCCCTTAATATCTCACCATCTGTTATTGTTTTTGTTGATTTCCTTATTCAAACTGGTGGCATAGCAAGAACAGCAAGGCTTTCAGGATATTAGGCAGAAAATTGGAATATCCTTGGTGTAATTTGATTTACAACACAAACACTGAAACACAGGAGGTTGAAAATAGCAAATTGCTGACTTATACGCATCCAAAGAAAGATAAAAGGCCTTGGAACCTCCACAAGCCATTACCTTCCAAGGACCCAATCACCTCCAATATGGCTGTCATAAATTAGCTCCACAACAAAAGCAAACTAATTTGCGTCTTTCAATCCCCCCGCCACGTGATTCCTCTCTTTTCTTCTTCCTCCAGTTTCCTCAACAGCCCGTCTTCTTGGAGGAGCCATGAGCCTATCTCAGAAGATTTATGAATATGTTAGAATAGCCTGAGCCAACAGTTTTCAAAGTGGTGAAGTGAAAATAAATTAAAGCGGCCCTGTAGGCGAGTCGTGCGGAGAGTGATGAATTAGATACTCATTGCTCTGTCGCTCGATGCCTGTCCCTCTTTTTGCGAGTGAAAAGCCTGCAAACATTATGGGGGAAGACAAACAAACATACAAATCAATTAAGTTGTTTTTGATGACAGACGGGTTGAGAAATTGATTTGGAGACTAAAGTATATCAGTAAACACAACGTCCTTGGTTTACAAGAGAATAATTTACTGAAGGGAAATCTTTGGTGGAGAGCAAATGTTGGACGAGCACAACAATTAACAGATGGAGGCATTTTTGTCTTGTTCTCTTTCTCTCTGATTCAGTTGTGCTCTCTCTTTGTCTGCGTCTCTCCCTGCATTCATATCTAAACATAGACATAAAACATTGTCTGGTCTGTGTTAAATCTGCACTAAAATAATCAAAACTTTGGGTGAGCTGGAGGAGTTTGGATTGATTAATTACATATATGAAAGTGGAGGACACTGATATTTCAAAATGTTGGAAATTAAAGCTCCAGTGAGGAATTTTTAACTGGATATGAAACAGACTGGAAATAACAGTGATGCCTCCTTATAACCTAAAAGAGCAAACAAGACCATTACCAAAAGGACTGACGATTTCTCTGCTGTACTTTTAGTGCCTGTGATGCGGTAGATGTCAGAAAAAAAAATGTACATGCACAGTGAAGAAAACCCTTATTTAGTTTTTCCCAAGCAGCAACCTCCAGTCCCGAGAATTGAAGCCATTGCGGAAGTTAAAACCTGCAGTTCCTTGAGTGTCCACTTGAGGCTGGCTCTGGAAGTACCAGAAACCACATACACACAAAAGCTGATCTTAACAGCAAAAATACACATATTTATTCATACTATGTACAGGGGGTGAATTTTTTCATTTTTGAAGATATTAAGATTACGAGTTTTCCATTATGAGCGGCACAGCTGACTTGATTGACAGGCGGGAACACTGTAACTGTTGGCGAGGAGGCTCAAAGCCTGCCTCTTTACCTTAAACTATCTTGACAGCAGTCAGGTTGAGTCAAGTTCAGCATTTCCAATCTAGTTCCCGCCGACGATTGGCTTCAAAACAGCGCTTCAGAAACAGATGGGTGACGTCACAGATACTATGTCCATTATTTATACAGTCTATGGTTTTTACCCACCAAATATTCACATTTAGTGATACATTACATCATCAAAAGAAAACAGGATTAACTTTTTTTTGTTAGAAAAGATGACCTATATATGTAGAGGACAACATTAGCAAAGTGGTATTACTTTGTCCACAGGGGGCGCCAAAGTCAACACAAACGGAAATTTTCTCACAGACGGTTTGATTTAAACAAAACTGTCCTTTCAGAATACATCTCCTCTGGTCTGCATGGTTCTATGTAGGTTGTAATCAAAGCGGCAACTTCCAGTCTTAGAATATAAGGCCCATGCGGAAGTGCTTAAAACTGTAGTTGATTGACGGTCTGCTTGAGGCTGGCTGCAGAAACACCGGAAACCACATACACACCCACTCCAAAAAGACAATCTTTGCAGCATCAGCACACACTGTATGGGGGGTGAATTTTTTTTAGAACTTGTGCACCCTGTAGCTGTTAAAGAAAAGGCTAAAAGCCCGCCTCTTTGACTTACATTAGCTGGGACGAAGTTAGGTTGTGATCAGCATTTCCAATATGGCACCCACCAAAGATTGGCTTCAAAACAGAGCTTCAGGAACAGATGGGTAATGTCACGGATACTATGTCCATTTTTTTTTTACACAGTCTATGGTTGTAATCCAAAGTCTCACTGTTATTTTCCACCCACCACACTCGCCACCGTTTTGCCAAGGATGTGAAAATAGGACATGAACATGCACATACATTGCTCATACAGTAACATGTGTTTTCTGTGAGCCTGGTGTATTGAAGTAGAAAGGCTAAAATCCAATAGTAATATGTCTGCCTGGAGGCACACTTGGTTCTTAAAGGGAATTAGAGCAGACACATAAAAACCCTCACACACTGATTGGTGTGATTCATGTTACACCCAAAACACACCCTTGAACAATCAAATGACTTTATCCAATCATTGCTCTAGACCAGGGGTTTCCAAATTGTGGGTCAGGACCCCCTGGGGGTCATGATATGTCTTCCAGAATTTTCTCTTTTTTTTTAAGTTATCTAAAAATACTAAATTTTACCCATTACAGTAAAAATATCAACAAAAATAGCTAACCTTAGAAAATGTACTGAGTTTTCTGCCTTTCTTTTTGCCAGATGACTCCTAAGTTTAGGGTTAGTGAACAGTTAATTATTAAAAGCATGAGTAGCAGTAGGTTAATTTATAAAGGCACAGGAAACAGCCACATGCTCATCTAGGTAGGCTAATTATCTGCAGACCAACTAAATTAAGCCACATTTAATCACTTTGAGGGACAGTGGGGGTCAGGAGTCTGTGGCACCTATAATTTGGGAGTCGTGGGCTGAAAAGTTTGGAACCCCTGCTCTAGACCATGCTTTATAGATCGTTCAAATCAATCCTTAGTTTGTGTCAATTTTGGTGCGCCCTTAAAGTCGTCTTTTTCCCTTGAGTTCACCACAGACTGAAAAAAACATGTTTTCTCTGATAAATATATATATATTTAAGTATATCTAAATAAACAAAGATTACATTTGAAATGAAACACATTGGACATGATTTTAGAGAACAGAAATCACTTTTCTTCTCCTGTGAAACATTACAATTTTCATGATGACTTATCTTGAAATCAGGCAAATTCTAATTTACCCAATCAAATTTGATTTTGTGGAGACAAGTTATCCAGCAAATCACTTAATATTACATTTCAGTGATGAATTAGTATTTTAATATGAAACTATTAAATATTGTTTCGCCTACCCACTGAATAGGTTATTATACACCATAGTTTACATTTTTTCAAAATAAGAGCATGTTACAACATGCGTGGTTAATTAAATCCGCGTGGTGCATTTTCTGTAACAGAAATGCTTTGTTCAAATAAATATTGAACTTTGATGACCTAACTATTCAAACATCAGTGTCACTTCATCCTTGTACAATGATTACTAATAAGGGATTGGGTATCATGATACCAATTTTTTCAACGACGCTGGTGGAGGCATACAGAAGAGAAATTAACCTCACTTGTTTCTTTAAGGGTACAATTTCCAAGGCTAGAGCAGGTGCTAAAGCTGCGATGCAATTTATATCAACCTTTTTCACTTTTTCTTTCACTGAGGGAGAGAAAAATATGAAACGTACAGTGTGTAAAACAGACTCAATGGTCAATACTAATGGAAGCGGAAGTGCCACATGACAACTTTGAGCCTTGATGAGAAGCATGTTGACATTGAAAATGATTAGAATGCTGTTAGTGGAGATAGGCCCTTATTGTAACGAACAAAATAATGGAATTTGAGTGACACAAAAAATCTCTCCAAATGAAATCTAGATAAATAACAGTCATATTTTTATTTCATAGTATGGACACAGACCCCAAGCAAGTAACATTATAGACATTGAATAGATTTATAAAACTGTACAATGTACTTTTATAGTTCTTGCCCTACAGTTAAAGAGACTGGTCTAATTTTTACTGTCCTGAAAGTCCTGGCGTAACTTGGACCATATGTCATGGATTGTCACAGCAGCCGTCTGAGGTATTGAACTTCCTCTCAGACAGGCCTCTGCATTGGACCCAGGCACAATTTCCTTTATGAAACATGCGTCATTTCGCCCAGAGAACTGATAACGCAGGATCATTTCCATCAAGATGGATGGCTGCACACATTTTTTCACTTTTCCCTAACATGCTGAACCTCCTGGTACCTGATGAAATCTTTCCGTGTTGACCTGAAGGTCAGCTTTCAATTGGAAGTGGTCAATCAAGAGTGAGTTTCCATTTGGGCCAGCATGACCATAAATCTCCCCTCCCCCAATCACCCTCACCAGCTGCAGGCTGCCATTTCAGCAAGGGCTGTAGTTTTCCATTCAGTCGTTTTTCTCTCTCTTAGAATGTGGTTTATCAGTTTATAGGGGGTTTCTTTACTTTGTTCTTTCTTCAAAATTTAAAGCACCCCTCCAGTATTTAATGATTGCTACAAACACTTTAATAATTTTGTTTACTTTAAGGGCATTGTATTACAGTGAGAAAAGAACTCTCTGCCTTGCATTTGGCTTCTTGCATTAACTTTAACTCACTACAACTCACTTACTGTATGTGATTTACCTTATTACATAGCTTGCTGTAAAATCTAATGTAGGGGATTAATAGTTGGCTGCTAAAGAACCTCATTTTGACTGTCTCTGCTGGGATGTTTTCCAGAACACTCATCAGGAATGAGTTGTAGTTGTTTATTGCCGGACCTCAAAGTTTACAGGATGGAGAGGGCATCATTTTGGTGTGGTTTAATCCTCAAAGACACTCATCAAAAACACAAAATGATGCATATTATTTCACTCTTTCAAAGTATACGGCTGAAGAAAGTCCACAAACTTGATTTCTATCATTATAGTTAGTTCATATCATGCTGATTTATATCAAAGTGTTAGTTATTCAATTTAAAAAAGACAGGATATGGAGGCACCGTTGGCCTAGCGGTCTAAGAGCACGCCCCACATACAAAGGCTACAGCCCTGGATGCAAAAGTTGCAGGTTCTATTCCAACCTCAGTCATTTACTGCATGTCCTCCCCCCTCTCTCTACTCCCCACATTTCCTGTCTCTCAGCTTTCTACAGCTTTCTTATCCAATAAAGGCGAAAATGCCCCAAAATATAACTTAAAAAAACAAACAAACACAGTATATGATGTCATTATTATCACATTAGCATAGCAGAGGAGGCATGGCGAGAGAGAACGTTAGAAACACTAACAAGAGTCATTGAACTTTCCAAAGCCAAACATAGCTCCTTCAAATCACGCAGGAATCTGTTCTGCTGTAGACTGTACCAACCTAAAGGATAGTCAAAGTCATATCTCAAGTTAAATGGCTGTTTTAGTTAGCGGCAGGTGTGACTCCAGCCTTGCAACTATACCTGCCATGTAGCTTCTGTACATGCCCTGGCTACACTGGCACGATTTGTCAGCGCCTAGATAGGCAGTCTTTTGGCTTTACATCTCACAAAGGGTGGAAATTAAGGCATGTTGTCCATTCCATATACAATCAATGATCCATAACTGTTAAATTAAGAGGATGAGTTCCAGAAATACGGTGCAGAAACACAATTTTTTATAGGTTTCAATAACTGGAAACATGAAGAGATTTTAAAGATAATTTATTGATTTAAAGTGATCAATATAATGTTCCATTCAGGATGTAGTCCCTCAGGTTCTGCAGTTGGGAGTGCATTTGTAGCAACAATAGTAAAATAGATCCCATGCAGTGACTATCCAATAGTATTTGGCCTACTTTTAACCTCTATTGCTTTCACTGTGCTGACTTTTCCCCCCCACAGTAAAAGGGCTGGACTTCTTTAGGCAGATCCATTTGATTGAAATGTCATAATTGACCAATCAGAATCGAGTATTCAACAGAGCCACATAATAATAATTTAATATACTGTATATTTCCAACTAATTAAAATATGTGCATGAGACTAATATAAATGGTAAATCATATGAATTATATGCAAAATTTGGATTTATGTTGCAGATAAGCTGATTTGCTCTTTGTTAATCAAACCAAAATGGCAACTCTAAAAGCTTTCGTTTTTGTAGGTTCCCTCTCAAAATTTTGGTTTCTGTACAACAATCTGTTTTAGAACAAGAGTAGTTTGTTCTGAGCAGCATGTACAGAAAAACATGTGCCTCCCAATACAAACAGCTGAGCATTATTCAGTATTTATTGCTGTTTGATGTAATTTCAGAGATTAATCTGTGCTTTAGATCTGACGTGTGTACCCCTCATCCTGACACTTTGAGGGCAGTTGTGTCTTTTATAGCTGGAATAGAAATGTCAGAGCTTGTCATACGTCTCTCCTCCCCCTCTCCGGGGTTCTTGTAAAACATGTGATTTCTGCAAGAGCCTGCGAAGGGGTGTGTATGAGAGCCCGCACATGCTTCTTTTGTGTTTCCTGCGTGTGGCTGCGCGAGCACTTGAGTGCGCGAGAGTGGTACAATCTCTCACCAGCTGAAACCCTACTGCTACTGCTGTGCGGGGACACATGGCCGCACAAGACGGAGCAGCTTGAAGAGTGCAGCTGAAGTGCACAAGCCGCCAACAGCAGCTACATTTCATATTTTTTGAAACATAGCCATGATTAGAAGTATTTTGGAGCACTTTGCTAATTCATTACAAAATGACTGTATTGAAGCTGCAGAGACAGACACTTGGACAGCCTTTTTCTTGTAAAATAGATGAATCAAATTTCTGCTATTGGGTTCTTGCACAGAAGAAAGCACTCACAGACTCACTTTGACTCAACTTGTGTGTCTGTCCAGCACAACTGGCAGTCGTTCAGCACCACGGAGAGCTCATCTTCCTCTCCAGACTGGCTGCCCTCCTCAATCCTGCAATTGCTTCAACATGCAATTTCAGCATTCTGCTTTTTTTTCAGGAGGCAGGAAGGAAGCTCTGAATGCCAAGACCATTTTTATATATAATTTATGCTCTCACGGTGATTACTGCAGCCGTATCCTTTCTTGCTTTTTGGAGTTAACAATAAGAACGAGTAGGTCTCTTCAAAGCTAATGTTGTATGGGGATATTGTATGAAACGCATTGTGTTCTGCTAGCCTTTGTGTTTGGCAAAGATAGAGTGGTGTGTTGTTCACATGCATATGTGAGTACTTGTATGTCAATATGTTCCTGGAAATGAGATTTGCCTCTTTTTTGTTGTGTTTTTCTGTAAATAAAAGAGCCTGCCTAAATATCTTTGCACCATGAAGATTGGAAAAAACAAACGCACAGAGCATTACAGAGAGAAAAAAAACCAGAATATTTCTGCTGCATCTTGAACGTGAAAGCACAACTGAGATGGAAACATTGATTAAAATGTCCCAAACAATTATTCCCTGCACACAAATTGAGATTGCACAACACAATTTCAAGTCCTGTCTGATAGCACAGGCTGCTACCTTCGAGAGTGCCGAGAACACTTATGATAATCTGTGATAATCTACTCAGCGCAGACACAGCAACACATTATCCTTTTTGAATTCTAAGTACGCCTCATTGAGAACTTTAAAAAATGCTAACATATTCTGAGCGCTGAGAATAGCTGCAGTAGAACATGTTATCCTCCGCCAGGCCCAACACACACGCTGTCAGAGGCCTAAAGCTCTTTATGTAAAGGGATGAAAAGTGGATAAATAGCTGCTTTAGCTGCACCTTTACCTTTTTAGTCATGGCAGAGGAGCCCGTGTGTGAAATGGGCCAACGCAGCAAATCTTAAAACTGTATATTTGAAGTGTCTAGGGATCAGCAGGGTGCACTGGGCAGGCCTGGACTTGCAGAAAAACAGGCAATCTTCCAGTTCAGAGGTCTTTGGTTTTGTATCATGGCTGCAACGATCACCTCCAATGGTAATTTAATGCCCCCCATTGAAGTAACGCACTTTATTGCACCAGTGGATTAAGTAATGATTATTTTGCGAAATTGCAGCCACACAATGGTCAATTAATCTTTAATGAAACTGTAACCTATGAGGCGGAGCGTGGCATTGCAATAAGCAAGGCAACTGCTTGCCAAGGCAGTTACATGGCTCAGCTGCGGACTGCACTCCCCATCCATCTATCAGTGTGTAAAAATAGAGAATGCTGGGAAGAGATGTAATGAAAAGGCAAAGTCGCAGAGTCTCCGTTTTTTCTTGTTTTTAAGCATTCATTGAATGCTTGTGGACCCTACGTGATAGAAATATATCAGCCTTTGATGTATGCAATGAGATTAACTGCCATTTTGAGGTGCTATTTATTTAGAGAGAGCCAGGAATAAGGGTTGCGGGGAATTATGTGCACTGACAGAGCATGAAGTTGGAGGTTATCAAACGGCTGCACGGGAATTCCAATATGCACCTATTTATTTCATCGGCAGCTCTTTTAATGATTGTAAGTGCAACTCCTCATTCCAATACACCATGTTTCCCTCAACATATACCTGCCTCAAAGCCAAAGTAACTGCAGCTTTATGGCCAAATCACTCCACATGTTAGCCCGCTAACACAACAAAGCCACAAAGATAATTGTTTTCACTCTGATTTGTTTCGTTTCTGGCCTGAGGGGCTTCCAATTCTCTGACTCATTCCCTCCACCGCACCTAACAAATGTTGATGGATTCACTTTTTATGGCATGACATCATTCCTACACCGGGAGTGGGAGGACAAGACATGAAATCTCCAATATTTGGATGTGTGCGGGTGCAAGGAAAACGTAGAGGAGAGCAGGAGAGGTGAAGAAATGCCGGAATGAGGAGAGTGATTGATGGAGTGAACGAGAGCCAGAGGAAGACGGCGAGGACGAGTCAAGGGGCATGTGCGCGAGTGTTGCGGGGGTAGAAGCGAGAGTAATGAGGTAAGACAGAAGAGCTGTGTAGAGAAAGAGAAGAAAAGAGAAGAGCAGAAAACAAGAGATCGCAAGAGTGATAGTGCTGATCTGGATGTCAGCAGCATCCCGAACGATTTCTTCTGCAATCTCCCTGTAACCACACATTGATATCAGACAACCCAAATGTGTGTGCGTTGAAAAGAACTCGGGGGTATGATGTACTGAAGAAGAAGAAGTAAAAGAGGGAGGGAGGGCTGAGGCACTCGGCGTTATTGTGCACCCGGCCGCTGGCACCAGCACTGTCAGTGAGCAGCGTTGATCCGTGAACTTGCCATCTGGATTCTCCCACAAATCACATTAAAGTTTCAAGCCCAGGAATACATCAAGCTAAATGAATATTGGATCCAGGGGCCGCAGACAGGCCTGATGGAGAGAAAGCCCCCCGTGCAACCCAACTCTTTTGTGGTCAGGCATGATCCATCCATCCCCCTTTACACCCTCCATCCACTTCCTCCCTCCGTCTGTTCCCTTTATTACCGATGGGCTGCGGTTCTGACGAGGGAACCTTCTGATAGCCTGAAAGAAGAATGGGTGTTTGCCATCAAAGCAGTTTGATTTTTGCATGGTTAGATAGAAACATTATCACAAGACATTAATCCCTGCAGGATGTTGTATTGGCGTTTTTCGACAGGAGGAACTTTACCCAGGAACTAGGGACTCTACCCCTGAACTACGTGCGTTTCGACCGGTCTTTTTTGTATGTGTGTGTACTTTTTAAAAGAAGAAGCTGTGATTTAGCAGCTTGTAATAGTAGTCTTCTCTCAACCCACTGCGATGTGTCTCTCCCGGTGTTACGGTTTTAAAAGTGACCCTGTAAACTGGAGACCTTCAGCTGAATGTAACAGTGGTTGTGGAGTTTACACAGCTGTTGAAACACATAGGGAGTTTTAAGATTCAATATCCTCATCAGATAATTATTTAATGATCGTCTAAAGACGTTTATGAGGGATGCATCCGGCTGAAAGTCGGCAGTTAACAGGGGCGCTGTTTAAACCAAAACAGTGGTGAGCTCTGTCACAGCTTTTTGAGTTAAAAGGATTTTAAAGCCGTGTTGAAACTTCTTTGCTACTTGCGCTTATCTCCTCTCACGTGTTGATTCAGTGAATCCATCTGTGATGAAATAAAGCACCATCTAAAACAGCGCCAGCTGAGTCTATTCCATGCTAAGAGGCTAACTGATGTGATACCTACTGGTCCGTCTTCTTCTGTGGTGTCATCTGTGATGAATGGCATTCATCTTTGGCCTACTGCCCTCTACTGGTCTTATGGTGTAGTGCATTTACTTTTTATTTCGTCCATGCGTCACTGGCCTGATTTGCACAATCTGCGGTCGAATTGCAGATAACAATGGGGGGGACAGAACCTTTTACTTCAGGGTAAAGTGGTCGAAATGCACCTTATCTCTTTTGTATGCTTCCAAATCTACCCTGGAACTACTGTTTTGGGTTTTTTTCTAGGCTGTAGATCAACAACAATATATCTAGTATGCAAAGTCTTCAAGTGATCGATTTTCTGTGCCAGCAACGGTTGAAAATGTGAGGGACCCCACACTTGACGACACGTAATTTAGCTGTTTTGTTCTTGTGGTGTATGGAGGGTAATGAGATGACCAGCACAGCACACCACACGCAAACAGATTCCATTCATCAGCAACCACAGTCCTGGAAAATCTATCGCTGTCAAACATGACTTAAGAGTAAACAAACAAGGCGGACGCTTCTCTTCCACTCCCCTCCTTCACAGATCAATTGTAGTGTGTTCTTCAGGACTCGCTGTTATTGCCACAAATTAACAACTTGGTCCTCCAATTCCAAAGTCCATCTACCTTTCTGCTTTGCGTTAACTACCATCACCATGGCTTCAGTTGTCGTGCTTACTTTTTCAGTCAGATTGCTTCCTACTTGGCTATCATTCCACAGAGTGTTTGCTAGGCTGTCCTTTGGGTTCCCCCCACATAACAGGATATCTGCTAATAAATATTGAACCTGTTTAATATTTATGATTTCAAATGGGTGCAGCCCTGACTTCCGAAAACAGAGCAGGGAAAGTACTCTTAACATCCCTCACACCACAGATCAATCTGACAAGATGATCCTTGTAACCATCAATAATTTGGACCTTTGCTGACTTTGGTCAGAAGGGGTGTTTTGGGCCCAAAATGGACCCAAATTGTTCTGATTATCTCGTACTATTTTTAAGATAACAACCCATGGTCCCATGGGCTGAGTTGTTCGTGACTGGAGGCTGTGTTCCTAAAATTCCACCAAGCAGAGGCCTTGTTACTGATTTGATTATTGGAGTTGATACCAAAGAAATATTGTGGCAGTAATCCTCCTGTAGTTTTATCAGTAGTTTTGTTGTAGCATATCTGCTACAATAACAAGCAGATTAGTGTAAATGTAGCAAATAATGCATGTAATCTTCTTGGAATACCAAGTTAATCACTGTCAATGACATTTTTCAATCATTTCTACACTTTAAGTCTTAGAATTAAGCTTAAATGTAACATTTTGGAGCTCGTATTTTTGCTAAAAATATCAATCTGCTTTGAGAAATCCAGGGTCCACTTTTTTATCTACTAGTAAAGCATATTTTTTGATCCTGGATCATAATCCAGAGCTTTTTTTTTAACAAGGTTTCCCAGAACTAACCTTCCAAAAAAAAAATTGAGGCAGCTATGGCTCAGAGGTAGAGCGGGTTGCCCACCAATCAGGAGCTGGTTTGATCCTCAGATCCTGCTGTCAATATGTTGAAGTGTCCTTGGGCGAGAAAGTGAATCATTCAACAGAGGGTTATTGATTCGCTGATTCGTGGCCTTGTGTGGCACTATTAGTGTGAATGTGTGTGTGTGTGTGTGTGTGTGTGTGAGGCAGTGGAAAAACACCTCAAGTGTTTGTAAGAATAGAAGGCACTATATATGTGCACTTCGTTTAACATTTCACTTTATTGAACTTTTTTGCAATGCGTATGTGCTCCAGCAATAACATAAGAAATGACTCAAGCACACAACTTGCATTGCAACATAGTCAAAGCAAGTCTGTGAAATCCTGCCGTGGCTGATAGATGGCTGTAATTACTGATATATGGATCTGTATGTTGCTGCAAAGTCAAGCAAACACACTATATGCTCATTTTCTTCAAAGGCTTTCACCATGATGAAGTCATCCCATGTTTCAGAGCCAAATCTTGCCTCATATTAAGTCCTTAATTTGCTTCTCAATTACCCACAGTTTCTCAGTTAAGTGTATGCTGTGGGTGGAAAGAAGTAGCATTAATTACCCCATGCATAATGAGAGGGACCATTTGAGTCCATGACAACACCCTGAAAGTGATTCATGTATACAATACGGAATTATATGCTTACCTTCCCTTCCATTTCAGATACATTATGTTGATTTTGCATAAATGGATTCCTTTCTTCGCCCAAAAGGTGACAATAATACGTGAGCGGGGAAAAATAATGCAATCATTCATCATTCAATAACATGTTACGTTCTGGTTCCTGGTTGCATATTTTTCTGCTGAAGCTCTGTTTGTGCTCAAGTAAAACCTATTAAGAAAATATCGCCTCACCAAGATGCTGTTTCATATGAGGAGGAAAAATCTATTTAGTTTCTTTTTCCAATCCAGTGGCTTGCAGAGCGAGGGATTTATTTTCCCTCAGCCTAGAGTGAAGAGAAAGCCTTTACTGTTAGCTGTCCAGGCTTCAATTCGATGAGATCCCCAGGGTGAGATATGGATTGGCTCTGAGTCTAAAAATTATAAATACCTTGTCAGAGTGAGAGTGAAGTGGTACTTTAGCTTGAGCCCCAAATTGGCCTCTGGATTACAAATTCAGCCATTGCCATTAGTGTATAATTAGCCGAATGCTGCCAAGCCGGGTATGAAAACCACAGGCAAACACAAATGCTGATACTTACACACAATAAAGCGCATGCAACACACTATAAAATGCATTGAAAAGGGGAGCAAATTCTGTGCTAAATAAACCCAAACAACACAGGCACCAATCACTGTAGTTCACTGACACATCATGGTTGACCTGCAGCGGCCCCAGCTGAAGGCAGTGGAGCTTTGAAGCACATCCTTTATAAGATAAATGAATGTTTATAACACAGAGCAGTCTTTGAAGGGCAGTGAGCTGTTTCACCACCACTCTCCTCATCCTGCTCACTTCTTGTTTACATGATGAGATTCAATTCTTACCCCTTATATATTAATGAAAACACTACTCACCTCACTTTGTATGGTTTGGCTTCCTGAGGATCTTTCTGATTAATTTTCTGAGATTTGTTCTGAACTTCAGTTAAATCAGGTTCTTTGTTCTGTTAATTATGTCTGCACATTTCTGATCTCCTCCCGCGTTAATAGCTTCTCTTATTTACAACATGAAACAAAACTGAGCCATGATTGGAGTGTGTTTCCAACATCGTGTTCTTTAACCTATTAAGTGGGACTAAAAAAACTCCCATTTCTCTCTCTTTCAGGTCTCCAGGTCATTTTCCCAGAGTACCTGCAGGAGAAATTTGTCCAGTCAGCTCTGAGCTACATCATGTGCAACGGAGAGGGGGAGTATGTGTGCCATGACAACCAGTGCATCTGTCAGTGCGCGGACGAGTATCCCCAGTGCAACTGTCCCATCACCGACATCCAGATCATGGAGAACACGCTGCTGGGGATGTCTGAGTCCTGGGTCTCCTCTTACAAGGACTTTGAGAACTCTGGTGAGCTGGAAGTTTTACACCACTTCATTAACTGGAATTAGCCAAAATATCTGTACACATGCAGGCAGTTAAGATAACCTCATGGTTTCATTTCTGGATCTGTTTCTTTTTTTGCTTCAATCCACTTTTAAGCCAATTTTCATAATTTGGCAAAGGAGTCCTTTCTTCCTCGCCTGCGGATAAAAATAAATAATTGAGTATCCCTGCAGAAAAATCAGGTAAAACTATTGTTCTGAAAACAAATCTGTGTGTTTAGAGAAGGGTGGATAAATTGGTCTGGTTATCTCCTCTTAACCTTAAACAATGTTCTGCATCAGGGGTTCCCAAACTTTTCAGCCCACGACTCCCAAAATATAGATGCCAAAGACTCATGACCCCCACTGTCCCTCAAAGTGATTTAATGTGTCTTCATTTAGCTAGTCTGGAGAAAATTAGCCTACCTATATGAGCATGTGGCTGTGTTTACTGTGCCGTTATGAATTAACCTACTGCTACTCATGCTTTTGATAATTAACTGTTCACTGACCCTATACTTAGGAGTCATCTGGCAAAAAGAAAGGCAGAAAACTCATTACATTTTCTATTTTCAAGGTTTTATTTCAAGTTTAGCTGCTATTTTTGTTGATGTTTTTTACTGTAACCAGTAAAATTTACTAATTTTAGATAATTTAAAAAAATAAAAACATTCTGGAAGACAACTCACAACCCCCCCATTTTTGTCTTGCGCCCCCCCAGGGGGTCCTAACCATAGACTGTAAATAAAAATAGACAGCATTGCTCTGCCTCTTCCCGTTGTACAGTTCCAAAAAATCCCTCTCCTGGGCGCAGCCATTGTGCAACCAGAGCCTGTGAAGCCTTTGTAATAAGCTCCGCCCTACAGCGTAACGTCATAAGACGCTGTGTGTCCTTTGAAGTTTCGTTCTACGGCGGCTGTGAATCAAAGGAAACCCGGAAGTAAAACCCCGTTTTTTAAACTCTAATAACTAACGAAAAATAAACTTTTCAGAAAAAAGAGGCCTTGGACACAAAACAGTCAAATAATAACTACATATAACTACAGCATACGGATGTGAGAAACATTCGTACGACGTGTATTTATTTTTTAAAGTTTGACTGCTCCCCTATTCAAATGAATGGGGGAGTCAGATTTTTTTACCTATACTGCAGCCAGCCACCAGGGGGCAGTCACACTGCTGAAAGCCTCACCACCAGGGCCGTATCCGGCACGCTTGGTCCCGACCCACACTTTGGCAACCCCTGTTCTACATGAAGGCAAAAGATTAGACAACACTCACACCAAACTTTGAAAGGCATTGAAGATACCCGCATACAGTACATATAGTATAATACATGCTTTATCGTGTGATACAGCTAAGCTTACTGTTTAAAGCATAGTTTCTTATGTCAAATCCTTGAAGGTCACAACAACAAAATATTTCTCCCATACTAATTTTTCCGTTTTTATTGGATGCCCCAAAGGTTGCCTGTAAAATATTGAACCCAGTGCAGGAAAAATAGCACATCTACTGCCCAGTTGTTACATGGAGAGGCCCTGTGTTTATCTATTATTGATACGATATAAAAGTGTCCCAATAAAACCTGCCAGCAACAGATAAATATATTTATGTGCCATAGAAGAAAGCTTACGTGAGTCATGGAGGTCCCTGAGTGCAGTGCAGCTGTGAAGAGGTGCTTGAAAATAAAAGTACCAAATAAAGTGGAGAGGCCAAAAAAAATGCTGTTCTCACTCTGTGGACAAAAGAAGAAATAGAGGAATCAATAAAAGTTTCTCAGAGTCTGAGGAGGGTCTGTGTACAACAATTTTCCAAATGTATCATTTTGTCTTGTGTTTAGAAAAAACACACCACAGTAGTTCTTGAGTTATTCAGGCTAATGCAGAACTCTTAACATTAAATGTAACGCGAAATTATACAGACAGACTTAATTTATTAAAGCTCCAGTAAGGAACGTTCCTTTGTATTTATACTGGCGCCCCCTGAGGACAAAACAATACCTATCATCTTTTTGCTAATTGAAAAAAATAATTGAATCTCATCCTGCTTCATTTTCAAATGAATGAATTAAATTTAACTTAACAAAAATGATCAATCCTTGAACTGATGTTCTTATTTGCATACAGAGGCATTCATTTCAGTCTATTTCAGTAAATGAAAAAAAGAAGCTTTAAAGACATGTAACCCCCCCCCCCAAAAAAAAGTAACACAAATGTTGGATGATTAACTCGACATTCTTATACTTTTTGTTATATCATTTTGAGAGACTCGATAAGGCACCAGTCAAATGATAATGGAAGCTTTTTCAGATATTAATCATGATGATAACTTTATTTGCTAAGCCCTTTTTCAGTAAGGGGTACCAAGTGCATAGACAACAAGAGAAACCGCCCCAAAGACAGACATCCATCTCAAAATACATCCACATTTTAATTATGGATGTTAACAATTAATCAAGTATTGAATGATTGATTGTTAAAGGTGACATATCATGCAAAATCGACTTTTTAATGGTTCTCTACCTGAAATATGTTTCCCTGGCATGTCTACAGACCCCCCGAGAATGAAAAAAATCCATTCTGCCCCTGTTCTGATTTCTCCACCTTTCTGTAAATGTGTGCTGAAACCAGTCGTTTCAGACTTCCGTGTTTTTGTTACGTCACAACAATATCTGGTCTGTACGGAAGTCAGAGCTCGGAGCTTGTTCAGCCCATAGACTGTATAAAATAATACTCAACCCCTCCTCTGTTTTTCATTACCTGCACACACGTGTGTTAACAAGGAGCTTAGGAGGGAGGCATGCTAGTTGTAGGCTGTCTTAATAAACACAAAGGTCGGTTTTACTCCCCACGTCTGCAGATTTGAAGATCTAGTGGATGATTTTTATTTTTCATGGATAAGTGCTAGAGCTAGTTAGCATAGCCACATAGCTACATGTTCATAGCTGTGTACCACGACACACGTCGACATACTGACAAATAAAACAACAAGAAACACAAAATCTGTGACTAATCGTTAAGAAAGGTCCTGCTGTCTTTCTGGCAGAGGTCGGTTTTACTCCCCAAGTCTGCAGAATTGAAGATCTAGTGGATGATTTTTATTTATCATGGATAAATAGCGCTAGTTAGCAAAGCCACATAGCTACATGTCAGTGGCTGTGTACCAAGACACACGTCTACATACTGACAAATAAAACAACAAGAAATGGAAAATCTGTGACCAATTATTTTAGAAAGGTCCTGCTGCAAGCGCCTCTCCGTCAGGATCAGATTCTGGATCAAATTCAGAGGGTTGAAGTTGCGCGGTCTGTAAGCAGTGTGTCTATTCAGCCAACATGTAACCATTAGGTTAACGTGCTGGACAGCCGAGGGCACATCCACTTCCTTAGGGGGTGTGGTCAGAGGAAAAACAGACCGTTCTGAACAGGGCTGAAGAAGAGGGTTTTTCAGGCATGCCAAAATCTGATTTCAAAGTGTTTTTTTGAGCATAAACTTTAAAGACATGTTTTGGGGACCTCTTAGACCAATATATTTTGATGAAAAGGGTGTAATATGTCACCTTTAAGAACATACTCAGACACATGTTTTTGTTTAGATTTTCTATTACATGGAACAAACATCATGTGGTCTTATATTTCGTTCAGCTATCACTGAGGTGTTTTAGGTTTATGGCATGTTTCGATGTGAATCAGCTGACTAAAGGTGATGTGCACAGCGGAGACGCTCAGCTGGGGGCTGCGGCTGTGCGCCATGTCTCCATGAGCGTTTTTTTTCCTCTGCCGTTGGACTTATTATGACCAGGTTGCGCTCCCGGCTGACAGCTACACGTGCTTATTTTTCTCAATAAGAACGACTAGAAAGAAAACTGGACACTGTGAGTCTAAAATATGTTTCAGTTCAGTTCTCTTGTTGCAGTAAATCCACATGTTGTAGTCTGAGTCTTCACTTTATATGACTGTATGTCCGCGGAGGTAATTTTTATAAACCTGCTCCACACGTTGTTATTCAGAGTTTAACATTTTGTACGCCTCAATATGATCCGTAGCTATTAAATATTATCGGTTATATAATATTATGATTAATCGATAATTGATCGTTAACATTTCCAAAGATCGATCATGGAAAATACTTGAAATTTACATCCCTAGTTTTAAAACAAGAAGACAATATAAAAGAAAACTAAAATTTGAATCTAACATTCTACAGAGACATTGCCTATCAGAGCCACACTAGCATTTCAATTGTGTCACACTTTTGTGCTGTGAATGTTAATCAAAGCCCTAATTTTCTCTCACGTTTGACTGTTTACTTTTCTACTATTACCAAAGTCGAATGTTAAGCAAATTAGATTCATCCTGTCAAAACACTTGTATTGTGTCCTAACACAGTGTTTTTCAACCTTTTTTGAGCCAAGGCACAATTCATACATAAAAAAAAATCCTGAGACACACCACCAACGAAAAGGTTTTCAAAATGACACATTTAGTCTCTCAATATATTAATCTATTTATCTGAGAGAGGGACTTTGCCTACTTCTTTAACTGTGTCAGGGCAAAGCATCTTATTTACAATAGCTTTTGCAGGTATTAATGTCTGCCACAATTTGTGGCTTTTTTCGATTTGGCTATGAGTTCAGCTACTAAGTAGCTAGCTTTGAGAGGTCTTGCAGTCACTGCTGTCATTTTTCTCATAAAGTTGCCTTTTAGACCACCCATATTATGCTCTTCATCCTGGTTACAATTTTGTCCAGGGCCCAGTTTGGAGTTTTCATTTTTCCTTTTTGAATATTTATCCATCGCTGTTGTACGCCTACGTCTTGTCACACACACCTCTCGCGTGTATCATTAATTCTATTGTCTTAAATGAACAAGGTCATAAGTGTACTTTATTTTTAAATTATAATTTAAATTTTCAATTAAGTGAAATTTGATAATGTCCCACGGCACACCTGACGATCTGTCACGGCACACTAGTGTGCCATGGCACAGTGGTTGAAAACCACTGTCCTAACAAATATACACAGAACCTCTTACACTAAGACTCCAAATTCCTCTGCAGGGAGACTTTTTTGGTTCGGCTGCATTTTAAGATGATGATCCAAATAATTTCCACATCAGCTTCATATAAAAATACTACATTTTTCAAACTTCTGCTATAAACCTCTGTTAAAAAGCTGCAATCAAGCTATTATATTGGGGGTTCCAAAAATCTTCATTCTAAACATAGCCTGACAACAGATCTGCTTAGTTTAGCTGATTTGGTTGCACACCCTTCTTCCAAATTCTGTGCTGCATGAATTATTTAGATGCATCATTTTGCTCAGAACAAGTACAACAGAAATCTCAATGGTGCCTAAAAGCTTTGGAAACATTAGATATGATGAAATATTTGTGATTATAAGTCCTGAAGCCAACACATTAAGACGTGATGACATAAGAGGCAATGTGGGGCGACTGTAATCGTAAGAGCTGGGATCCGGATATGATGGTGCCGTACTTTGGATGTGAGTTATTTGGTTTCTTTGGGAGCTGGATCCTTTGTGGCGTTGCAGGTTTAGCGACAGGCATTCACAAATATTGACCTTTCATGAGGGACTGTTTCGATAAAGCATTTCCTGTTGAAGGAATCAGACAATAAGGAGCTGGAGTAGCCTACTTTTTCTAAGAAAAGAGCAAGAGAGGTTCTTGACATCCCTGAAAACTGGGAGGAGATGAATATGGCAAGTTGAAAACATGAGGAGAAGGGACTTTGCCTCTTTGAAGAGAAAGGAAAAAGGAACTCTGACGTGCCTGGAAGGAGAGTGGAGGGAAAAATCCTGACATTTCTCGCCTGTTGCTGAAAAAGAGCTCTCGAGTCTGTGGTTAATGCTGTTAAACTGTCTCGGAGAGGTCTGCAGGGGGGGAACTGGATTACTGTGCAGGTCTTTTTGTGGATTCAGGGATCTGTACTTTTGAGATTTGAGTGTAGAGCGTATTGAGTTTTCCCCCTAAAACATCTTTGTTATCTTTTCCGCCACAAGATGTGTTGTTGAGCCCAACAATGTCATGCAGCAGGCCCGTTAAACTGTGTTTAATATGAACCCAGAGTCGATAGTTATCTTTTTGACCTGACTGCTTACGTTGGCAAGTTTTGGCCTCAAATTGCTCACTCTATTATTTATAATGATGTGCTTAAATTTATCTTCAGAGATAATAATGAGCTACACCGAGTTCCTTGACTCAGTGTTTTCTTAATTCAAACACCAAATAAAAAGGGAAGAAAAAACAGGTTCTTTGGAACATCTCTCCGTCTGTTGTTGCTTTAAAAAGAATCAGAGTTGGTGCTGGAAACAAGGGTCAGAGAGCTGAACTCACAGAGTGTTTGGGGAGACGGGCCGGAGTAACATAAGGACAATCATCACCACTGCTGGGAACAAATGTGTTGAGGCGGCGCTCTTCAGTACGAGTGTGAGAGCACAGAGTAAGAGGGTGTTTACTGCACTCAGGGACTCTATTCTCTGCAAATACTCCCCGCAGAAGCAATCCAAGAGAGTAAACCAGAGACGTCCAAAAGTGTTAACTTGAGAAGAGACAGGACAGGAGTGTGGGTGCTCACTGTCCACTGCAACATCTGAAATAACAAACGGACAGTCTTCTCCAAAAACAGAGCGCATTTTCAGCACCTTTAAAAAGATCATTTTGAGTGTGCTACTGGGAAATGTCTCAGAGTTTGGAGCTAATTTTGAGACAGAATCATATTGTGCTTATGACAACAGTTTCATATCCTTACCTGGGCAACTGAAAACACCAACGCACATGAAAGATGCTACCCTGGGGAATACGTTTCAACATTAAACAATGTTTCCTTGACATGCAATAAAAAAATCTGGATACGTCTGGACAACTTCACCCATTTTGACAGTTTGACTTAACTTTCCAGAGCCAGCAGAATTTTCAACTGCTGATGCTGCTCACTGAGAACCCTTACTTAAAGCTACTATAAAGAGTTTTTGGTGTGTTATGAAACACACTAAATTAATTTGAACGCCTCTAAATTACCTTCAAGAGCAAAAGAATACCCGCTGGGGGGTATTATACAACTGTATATTTTCTTTGGTAAAAATTCTCAATGAGTAATGAATTTGACTCTTAAAGGAAAGCAAAAAAAAAAATAGAACTTTCACGCATACAGGAAAAAATCATCAAAGAGATAAAAGGTTTGTGTTCTGTCTACAGGGGGCGCCAAAATCAACACAAACAGTTCCTCACAGGAGCTTGAAGCTCAATAAATAGTGTCATTGTTAAAACTGAAAGAACATTTCTTTTGAGATGTTTTCACTTCTAAAAGCCAAAATGTGTCTTCAATTTGGTATCAGATGTGTCCTTTGGGGATTCTACGTGGCTTTCAAGGAACATTAGGAAAAAGGACAAACACAATCATTCACAAAACAATAGATTAATTAAAACAGATACAGTTTGAGACAGTGGTCTGAGATCACAGTCTTAAACTCTGCAAAAGAGGGAATTGATATCAACTTTAAAGTCTGTTTGGAGGGTATTCCATGATTTAGGGGCATCAATGGAAAATGCTGATCTACAGCTTTAAGTCATTCTAAAAAAAAAAGTATTTATTTTGTTGTGGAAACTTGTCAATAACCTACACCTGTCATGTGTGTTATAAAAGAAGAGAGAGGACGAACGTAAATACTTGCAGATTTGTTTATAAAAAATAAGAACAGTAAAAATTAAGAACTTTCTTTAAAACAACAGTCTATTTCAAAATACACAAAACCAAAACACTGAAGACCAGAAACTCCCCAAAAAAATTGAAAATAAGTACCCAGAATAAAGACTAGAAGATCACTTGGTACACAGGGCAATGGAGACAACATAGAGAGTAGATTCTGGTGGGGCAACCAGTCGCAGGTGCGACAGCATGACACAGGTGCAACTCATTAGGGCAGTGCACGCAAAAGCTGCTACATACTACCTAGAAATGTATGCAGTATGCAGTACTGCATACTGTTTTTGAATTTAGTATGTAGTTTGACTGCTCTGTTGGATTTGTTCTGCAGTATGCTGAAGTGGTTCATATGGAAGTCAATAATTTCCACAGCACCTAAAAACTGAGTCCACCCCATCCAAACGAAGAAAAAAGAAGAAAAAGAAAAGCAGAACGTTAGCACTGTGCATTGTGGGAAACAGTACGCATGGGAGACTGGTCCGATGCATACTGAGAAATTTACCCAAATCAGTCTGACATCTGGGTAGTTCTGGCATACTGCAGATTTTGCTCTTTTTCATATTCTACATACTACATACTGAATTCTGGCCAAATCAGTATGTACTGCTAGTATAGAAGGCAGTGTCGGAAACAGCCTGTGTCTTCAATTTGATATCAGATGTGTGGCATTTGAGGATTCTACAGAGACTTTCAGTCAAATTATTTTAGAAAAGGATTTATTTTTTTGGTGGAAACTTGTCAAAAACCTGCACTTGTCATGTGCTTAATAAAAGAAGAGAGATGACAGACATCCAGACTTGCAGATTTATGGACAAAAAGTCCAAACAGCAAAAACTAAGAACTTCCTATCAAACAACAGTCTATTTCAAAATACATAAAACCAAAAACACTGAAGACCAGTAAGTCACTAAAAAGGTTAAACTAAGGACACGGAATAAGCATTAAAAGATCACTTAAAACACAAAGCAATCGAGAAACATAGAGAGTAGATACTGGTGAGGCAATCAGTCGCAGGTGTGACAACAAGACACAGCTGCAACTCGTTAGGGCAGTGCACATAATCACAAGGGAGGGAGAACTGAAGCAGGAAGCACTGAACTTACCAAGACTGAACTAATACACACACATGTACAAGAGCATAAGGGTATTGAATGGCAATAGCACACAAGAAATGACAACTGAACAACAACACAAGGAGAACTAAAACAAGATTAACTGATACCAGAAAAGGGAGAGAAAAAAGACCTGAAACACAAGGTAAAAATTGCAATTGAAACAAGTGTTCATTTTTGGTTCTTGTTACATAAAACAACTTAAATCACCTACAGGACACAGTCAGAAAAGTTCACATAATTATCTACCGCATGAAAAAAAAGGAAATAAGAATGGTTTGAATTAATTTTTTTGTAATCCAGGAAGTTAATCCTGTTTTATTGCTGTTTTTGAGAGTTAACCCATGTTTGAAATGGACAACTTAAGAAATAAAAAGACCACATTGGCAAAGAAAAACAACAAAATTATGAGTTTTATTCAAGCAGCAACCTCCGGCCGCAAGAATTGGAGCTAATGCAGAAGTGTTAAAAACTGCAGTTTCTCGGGTGTCCATTGGCTGGCTCCAGAAGTACCGGAAACCAGATACACACCAATTTAAAAAAGCCGATCTTTACAGCCTGGTACCAAAAAACAAGTGTAGTCTGGATAGCTCATTTCTTGATCAGCACACACTGTACGGGGGGTGAATTTTTTCATAACCCGGCAATTTCAAAGATATTAAGATTATGAGTTTTCCCTTATGAGAGCTACAGCTGACTTGATTGACAGGTGGGGAACTCTGTACCTGTTGGCGAGGAAGCTCAAAACCCACCTCCTTTACTTCACACTAGCTCGACAGAAGTTGGGTGGACTTCAGCATATCCAATATGGTTCCCGCTGACGAATGGCTTCAAAACAGGGCTTCAGAAACAGATGGGTGACGTCACGGATACTACGTCCATTATTTATACAGTCTATGGTTTTATCACACGGAGTGTTTCTTACAGTCTGTCGCTTGTTTGTACTTCCACCCAGGATGTTTATCTAGATTAAATTGACTGTTCAAGCTTAAAATTGTGCATTCTCATAAAACAAACTCACAAACCAATAATGTTGACACTCTTTGCATTGTTTGGAAAACACTGCATAGCTTCACAGATGATATGAATCATATTTTGTCACAGGTGTAATAAAGTTAAGAAATGCAAATGCAGCTTTTAGCCATTCCTAAAGTTACCTTCTTAAAATAGTGTGGGAATAAATCCAAAGTGATCTGCTTTTGAAGATGCTCCTCTGATAATTTTGACTTCAAGTAGAATATAAAAATATATCTACATAAATTTACTTCATCCTCAAGTGAAGAAAGCTTCATCTTTGAATCTTTTCTCTAACTAAATGTTTTTTCCTCTTTTTTTTTTTAAATCTTTCTGTCACACCCCCACATTTCCTCTCCACTCCTCGTGTCCCTGTTTGGACATCTGCTCTCTCCTCACTCCATCCCCCCTCTTGTCAACCAGATGAGTTCAAGTCCTTCCTGAAGAGGCTGCCGTCCACTCATTTCCTGCCCATCAGCAGTGTGCATCTCCTTTGGGGCAGCGACTGGGACCTTCAGGCTCGCTACCGACTCCTTCAGAGCTCTCTGGAGATCCAGCGGCTCAAGATCCAGCGTACCGCCCGCAAGCTCTTCGGCCTCAGCATCCGTTGTCACCACAACCCCAACCACCAGATGCCTAGGGAGAGGTGGGTGGAAAATAGAATGTGGATATCCTCAGAAAAAAGAACAAAGGGGAGGCTTTTGCTGTGAATAATTTGTGTTATTTCTTTTCTCATTATGCTGGAAAAGTAGATGTGAAACTGTTATCCACTGATGAGTGACGTCTTTCAAGGAAATTTCTCCTTTGGGAGGATTTTAGTTTGATTGTTGTCTCCTGAACCATGCTCAGTAAAGATGTCATCTATAATATATTTTTACCTATAGTTCTGTTGTTTCTGTCCATCAAGTCGACTTAGTGCCGAGCCTTGCACATGCCCAAAGCACTCTTGCTCACTCTTGTATTTCACATTGCAATCTGAAAAGAAAATGTAGCTGTGGGAGTGTTCTTGATAGGTCATTGCACACATCTGTCACCACCTACAACAGCTAAAGCTTAAGAGCCACGCTGCCGATGTGCTATGGTGTCAGCGCCGCACGGAATACCAGAATTGTCCCTATCTGCTGCAAGAAATGTCAGAAAACACTATGCAAAAAATGCAAAGTTCCCAATTGCCACTTGAAACACCCCTAAATCTGTTCTGTGTAGGGGATGTCACCTTATAAATGGAAAAGAAAGTGTAAAATATTCATTTAAGTGGTCTGAAAATGAGCAGCTGTCAACCGCCGCTGACAGAAAAAGGAGCACACCCACATTTGTGTGCGAGAGTTGGCAAAAGGTTTGTTCTGAAGTGTTATCAAAGAGCCGCAGCGTGCGCTTCCTCTTCCATGGAGTACGCATCAAGGGTGCCTGATGGCACTGGAAATAAGAGCAGCGTGTTTACTTGCTTGCTCGTGTGAGACAGCTTTGCATCAGATGGAGGACTTATTTGTTTTCATCACCTCTGTGTGTTTGTGTGTGAGTGTGCTTTCTATACATGCATGAGTGGGGCGTAAGTGGTCTAATGCAAACACTCGAGTCCTATGCTGCGCTGTACTGTTATGTTTTTATTTACGTTTATTATGATGTTCTGGAAAAAAATGTTTCATTTCATCCCAAGTCTCATCAACAGAGGGGATGATGGGTCCATTATCAGAGATCCATAGAGAAGGTGAAAACCAAAAACATTGTATGTGCAGTAGAGGATGGTTTCATCCATGGAGTACATACATTCCCAGTAATAGATAATATAGAAGGTCATGTCTTTATTTGATGAAAAAAAGAAAAGAAAAGTAGGCCATTGCTTTCACGTGTTCTACAATTCCTGTAAGGTCTTTATTAAGAATGCTAAAACGACTATTTACCGAATTATTTCAACATTAATTTAAATTCCAACTAACCAGACCACCACAATTTATTTAGAACAGCCAAACAAGGGATCACAGAGTCTGCAGCTAGTTGTGTGTATTGGAAATCTAGGTTTGCAGAGTGGAGAACATTAGCAGAGCTAGCACCACCAGCCTCCCGTTCATCTTGCAGGTTTAAGTCCACATGTCCGTGCCAACATAATGCCAAACCATGCAGCGCTAAAGGATGCCATCTGTCATCTGTGTTGGTTTATAGCTGCGCTAGTAGATCATTATAGTATTATGGCATTAGCCAATAACTAGGAGTAAAGCCCCAGGTAGTGTCTAAGCGAGAGCGTGGACAGCATTTCAGACGTACAACTAATGTACAACTTAATCGTTATACGCTTGCCAATGGGAATCCTAAGAAATAAAAGGGAACAAGTAAGGAAAGTAAAACGGAAGGACAGAAAGAAAAAAATGTTTGAAAGAAAGGAAAATGAAATAAAGGAGAAAAGAAAGGAAGAAGAAATTAAGGAAAGAAAGTAAGGAGAAAGAAAGGAGAAAAAGAAAAGAAAGGAAAAAGAAAAGACTAGCAACGAAAGCTTGTTCCACTCTGCTCAGCTCATACAAGAGATATGCCGTGCAACAATATGCTAAAAAAACTCAAAGCTAAAAGCATTGCCTACATTTGACTCTGACGACATATAACTTGTCAGTGTGCTAAGCAACATGTTTAGCTAGCTAGCTAACTAGAAGCTCAATTGTCTGTTACTCAACTTAAAAATTCTGTCTAAGACATGATAAGTCATATAACTGTTTGTAGCTCAGGCTAATACTAACACTCGCTACTGCATTAAATTGGATTCTCTATCATCTGTGCCACTGGGACTACTTCATGAAAGTCCAATTATCAGAAATGAATTGACGCATGTAGCCAATCAGAATCAAAGATTCACAATGACTCCCTACTAAGACTTACCTATGTGTTCCTTTATCCCTGGTTTAAGAAAAAAGAGGCGCAGTATACAACAACAGAGGGGCTTAAATCCTCATTTCTCCTCTGGGCAGCCTGATCAGAGGATGAGGGAATTGATGCACAGCTGAATACCCATAAAGCATCAGCCCAAGTGTTTTCAAAGTGTGAGCCAACAACCTTAGGGAGGCCTTCCAGCACGTCTTCAACCTGTCACTGAGACCGCAGAGGGGGCTGATGATGATGTGAAAAACATCTTGCCTGGCCCCACCGGCCAAGAACGGGAACACTGGGGTTCTAAATGACAGCAGGCCAGATCCCCTGTGAGAGAGTGTTTACATCCCCTCCAGTTCATACATTAGTCCACAATGGGGAGGAGGACACTGTCATCCACCTGCTACTCTGTGCATGGTCCCACTTGGAGAGGCCCTGCAAGAAACATGCTCATTGACTCCTCGAGTGGTTTTAACACCGTCCAAGCTAATCTGCTGGGAAAACTACCTACAGCTATGAATGTGGATTCTCATATTACTCCATCTACATCACAGTTTCTGACACCTGTCTACTTTCTCACTGTTTAGGTTTGAAACTTAGTGTGCAGTGCATCTTTAAAAGGGAGCATGGACAAAATACATACATGCTGCTTAATAACCTGTTCCTCATGCACATGCAAAAAATGCAGGCATAATCATGAATGTGAGTAAATGCACACGTTCATAGCTGGGAATATGCATCTAGTAATTATATGTTGACTGACACATGGGAGAATTAGAATGATGCATTCTCAAAACACAAGCTCCTCCTCAGATTCATTTATCTCATAATTCTCACATGCAGCCTTTAAGCATCAGTGTTATGTCAGCCCTTGTATGCTTTTAGTCTAATTAAATTATGTATGCAAAACAGGGGTAGCTGAAGTCACTTATTACTAATTGCAATTATCATAATGCAAACTGAACATATCAAGTTAGACTTATGTCAGGGTTTTATGCTTTAAATAACACTGGCGCTCCTCATTTGCTTATTAATCAGGTCAGTCAATAAACATATTTACATCAGCTAATGAAAGACAGGCATCAGATCCGTTGTTAGCTTACCATAATCAAGTATGCATATCATCACCTTACTTTTTTTTATTATTTTGGTTTACCTCACCACAACGCGCCCATTCATTACATGCATCGTAAACTGCTCCCGTGAACCCCAACAGCAATAACTGTGTGGAAACTTTATAGCGGGACTATATTGGATTTGCGATTCCATTTCCTGTAATGAGTGCAGTGGCTTGCTTCAAGTAGAATGAACATAGCCGTTTGTCTTTGGTGTATATGATTAATAGTGACAGATATGAAGTAGCATCACTCTCAGCCAAATCATTTGCATCCTGGCTATGCATTGGTTTCAATTATTCATGCTCCAAGTCAAGCATGTTTACAAATATGAGTACACCCTCTATATAATTAATTACTGTCCTAGCTTGTATTGATTTGGACGTGCCATTCTTTTTCTACCAATGTCCAAATTTTGTTTTGCTTTGACTTCTAATTTCCAGTCTCATTAAATAGTTAAGAGTTGTGGTGTGAAGTATAAGCATAATGTGATTTGTGGTTTTCCATCTGATCCACAGGTACAGTTAGCGTCTTGGTCCAGTGCAGTAATAAGTCACTGTCAGGTTCTCAAAGAATGAGGAAAGGCAAGATTATTATTTAACATTTAACATTATACAACTACTTATTACCTATTTTAAAAGGTCCAACAGCTTAAAGCTATTGGCTATGAGCACATATATACCCGCTCTGCCTCTAGCTGTAATAGCCTAATGGTTCTGTATATGGTTATTGTCTGCACTGTGGCCCCTATCATGTTTTCTATATGTGACTGTTACAACTGTGCTCTAACTTCTTTTTACTGCCTCTTCTAACATAGCCCATGAAAGCATAATTAAGCTACACAAGGTTTAAACACACTGTAGTTGTACCAGATAAAACAGGTATGACCGTGCATGTCAGCTCTCTTTGAACATAGAACCCTTGCATTTGTGTTACGCCCATTACAAATTAATGCGCCACAGCTATAATCTTAACAACCTTATCACAGCCATGGCCATAGTCATAATCCCAGCTAAAGCTTGTGTCCATTAGCCTTTGTAGTGGTCAGTGAGAAGGCTATAGCTCCACCACATGAAGGGGTGATCTCCTGCATTATAATACAGCCCAGCCTTTCCAACCTGAATTAGAGGAAATGCAGAACTACAACCTTCTCTGAGGCTCCGTATTATCACCTTGTTGTTAAGACTTATTTTTATGTCTGTGGCCCATCTGTTGTTTTCTTTCTTTTTTTGTCTTTAATTGGAGGCAGACTCCTTTATCCAGCTCTGTTGTTCTCTTTTTCTCTTTGTGTTCCTTACTCCAACAAAGGAGGGTGCAGGGATTCTTGTCATCTGAATACAAGGGCTGTTTGATGCCCTATTATAAACATGAGGTATTTTTACTTTGTTTAATTAGACCAGTCGAAGCCAAATTATTGTTTTTTTTGGAAACAAATAAGACAAAAGTAAAAACTATGACTCGTGATCCACTCATACAGCTTGTTAGGGCAGGTGGTTATTTTTTTTAGTGGTTATCAATGTATTTCTTTATAGTAATGGAAATAAATTCGCACACTTCCCTATTGATTTCACAAAGCATATTGCCAAAATAATATTAAAGCACATGTGTTATAGACCTAGAGTTTTACATTAAAGAAAAGTGTATTTGGTCCGAAGTAAAGATCCAAATCTGATCCACAGGTTGCCTCGCTCATCAGTCATTATTGGGAGCACCTGTGAATGAGAGTTTGGGTTTGGATGCATGCCTGAATGGATGAATCAGAGTTTGAATTTGGATATATGAGTTTTTCCTTTTTAACAATAGTTTTCTTTCCACCTAATAAATTATTCCCTTTTTGTTTTTGGCCAAATTCCTTTGTTAATCTACCCTTTGGTAGTGTTAGTGTATGTCTGCTGGGAATGATACTTCCTAAAGCATCTTACAGAAAAAATGTTTTTTTTTCTTTTCCTTTTGATTTTATTATTTAGTGAAGTGTTCCTTAGTTTCCAACACCGCGACC
This sequence comes from Notolabrus celidotus, assembly GCF_009762535.1. NCBI lineage: Eukaryota > Metazoa > Chordata > Actinopteri > Labriformes > Labridae > Notolabrus > Notolabrus celidotus. The sequence goes on along the minus strand of NC_048290.1, from coordinate 10,036,670 downwards.
CTTTTCCTTCAGCTTTCAGTTTCAGGCGAAACGTTACACATATCACCCACAACATTTTGCAGCTTTGTGCGATTCGCTCTTGTCTTGCGTCTAATTGAGGAGATGAGCTGTCAGCATCTCCACCTTTTTGCTGCGCAGAGCTGCGATGTGCACTCTGCGATGTGCACTCTCCTCCTGATAGCAGTCAATCCTGTCCACATAAATATGATGAGCTGAAAGTGGGGATGGGCTGCTTCTAACAAGTTTATTTTGGAGGCGATTCACGACAGCTGTGATACAAATTTCACAGTTTATAACCAGCTTACTTCCAGGAATTAAACACTCTGTCATGTGTAATGGCACAGTCTGTAGTTACGGAGGTTTAGACACAGACAGCCCTTTTTTTAACCTTTTTTTTTTGCACATGCTTTATGAATTAGACGGTGTCTGGTTAATTTGCATAGGTTTAGCAGGGGCAAAAGCAGAACAATCCTTTTGTGAATCAGGGCCAGAGTGTTTGTTCAAGGTCTGGGACTGTTGTCGTATGATATGAGCAATTTAAATATTGCTTGTGTCTTTAACAATTTATGTGTAGCGTAGGCATTCATCTTTTTTACTCCACACAAGGCCACAGATGAAGCTCACCTATGAGAAAGAGCACAATGTCTATAATGTCAAGTGCTAAGATTACTTTGAATCACTCATTTAAAATGTATGCTTACTCTTTCATAAATGTTAAGAGTCAGCATTCAGAAGGTAGCTGTGCTTTGGTATGTGAACTAGCTAATGTAAATATAGCAAGTCATGGCCACAGTATCTAGGGAGAGCCAGAATGCTGGCATATCTGTACTTGGTCGCTCCTCCTGTATTCAAACTGGAACAGTCGGCAAACACAAGCTGAGAAAAAGAAACACAATACACCCATCTCTCTTTAAGACATTTCACATCAAACTACAGTTACAGAGAGGGAATAGAAAGACATGAAAAATCAAAAATTCTGTGCCTGCACCAGAAGAGTAAGACATTTCATCTCTCAGGAAGAGGCAAGAGCAGACATCAGCACATTGGTACACTTAGGAAATTGCTCCCCAGAAGTTGGATACCAAGCCTGCATGGAACAAACAAATGGGGGAACCATTGATTGACATCATTCAGTGGGATTCTGCTTTGGAAAGACAACGTGAATTCATGACAACAGTACCACAGAAATCCAGATAATGCATCAGTCAGTAGATTGAAGCCAAGCTGTAATTTAGAGGATACTGTACTTCATCTTTTAGGGTTGTCAATTCTGACTTGCTGTGTCAGACTGAAGCTAATATTCTCATGCTGCTATCTCATGTTGCAAACAGATATCAATCCTCAAGCTAACTCCAACCAAGACATGGCGCTCTGAATCAGATTAAATGTTTGCCAAGAAGATTAAAAGCCATAAATCTACAAACAGCAGCACCACTCAAAGGACATCCAAAGCATTATTCAGAGACACGTTATCTGACACAGCTGTAATATGAAGAAACTGCTTTGACAAAAAAAAACAATCTAACAGACAAAATGATGAAATAACACTAACCCTACTCAGTGTCTGTGTCATTACATCAAAGAGGAAGAGTATACATCGTCGCCAGACTGGATGCAATCTACTTTTGTCCACAGAGAGAAAGCGTAACTTGTGACTCATGCAATTATACATATTGCCAGAGGGAGAGCTGGCAAAATTCAACCATAGAAAATGTAGTGAATGGCTGTCTCTGATTATGCTTAATCTATAGGAGATTAAAACAAACCAACTGTTAATCATTCTATGTGGAGTTATAATCTGTGCAGATGCCATTAGGCCAAGAAGAATGGCATCTCTTCTTCTGGATGCCGTTCTTCTTGGCCTAATGGCATCAGTTCTACTCTTTTAACCCCTTGTTTCCTTAGAGAGAGTTACCATCTTTCATGTTCTGTTGTAATGTTTGCATTTGAACAACTTGGCAATTTCCATACAAGCAATGTCACTTTTAAAGGAAACACAAAACCAGATTGTATACTGATCATTGATTAACATTTAAAAATCTTTGTCATGTTTTTTAGTGAAGAAATACAAAGTGTGATTGCATGCAGATTATGTGATATTCTACATTTACAAATCTTCCCAAGGTTATTATCCAATGCAGCAATGGCTGTATGTACTTACTCAACATCTAATAAGAGTGTGGAGTACTTTTGGAAGAAATGTAACCATTGTAACTATAAATAGTCAGTATCACTCAAACCCCCCGTGAGGTATTTGAAACTGTTGAAGAACCTTGACTGGTTGACTTAATAGTTTGAGGATGAATTTATATTGTTATATTCAAATTGGCAAATATGACTATTAATCATATACCCAAATACATTCTTGCAACTCATTTTATTAAGTCTGTAGAGCAGAATGTTTTATTTAAAAATGAAAGAGGTGAAAGAGGATTATACTCAGGGGTATATGAACAACTATACAAATATTAGAAATACCATTTTTGTTTGAAAATTGTAATACAAATTAACAAGACAGTGATTTGAAGATTGCACTGATTTGACTCCCTGTAAATCAATAGTATTTCTTTAGAGCTAATGCTTTTAAAAAGACTATTTTGTGTAGGAATATATATATAAACAGTATATGCTTCGAGCTGCTGGTACTTCCCAAAATGCATACTGCCAAAGTCTATTTTTCTTTTTCCCGTGCAAAGGGGCAGAGGAATGGGACCTTGTTACTGCTAGTGTATCTTACCTTAAGCTAACTGTAGTGATAGGTAGATGAAGCCTCATGACTCTCTGGAGCTACTTTCAATTTGTTTTAAAAAAGATCAATGCTTTCAAGCTTCAATCTCAGCAAACACAGTGACATTTGGTGGCTTGTTAAACTTATAGCAGCCTTTTTTTTAAAAAAAAAGTCTGACGCACCGATACACCTCTGATGTCATTTTAGTCTATTTGAGAAATAAACTCCAGTGTTCTATAATCTCCACTCTTCTTGTCTCACAAATGTCACACAGTTTAGGTACAAAACTTTCTAAACTGTCAAGCTGAAGGATGCACTTTTTGAATCTGTGACGTTCAAAGCTTCATACGTCACCAGTCACCAGTCACATCACATTCCATCTTCGGTACAAGCTCCAACACTTTGCTCTGTAGTCATTCGGTTCACTTGAGTGAAACAGGCTTTGGAGCTCACCCCTAAACTGAAGCAAAAGTTGGAGGACTCAGACTATGTGCTCCCATTGTCCTCTATAGGTGATCTGTTCTGGGCTCATTTTGGGTATGGCTTGGGGGCTTTGTGGCTTGCTGAGAATGCAGTGTCATCCATCATAGTTAATGCTTAGGTTCATTAACATGTCAAGCCAACCTTGACCAGCTCTTCTATCTTGAAATCAGGATTCAGAATTCACCTCCCATAGTTGGAGAAGAAGTTCCAGTATACTGTCAAGATGACAAGGAAAGATGCCTGAGGGGAAAGAAGAGACAAGATAAGAATAGCAAGTGATGCCTTCCACCTAAGGGAGATAGCACGACTCCTCCCCCATGAAGGGAAGAAATTATCCTACTCACTGAATACCCTGACTACATGTAGAAAGTTCTCATGTATGCATGGCTGCCAAGCATTCAATCCCCCTCTTTTTCAAATTACTTTAACACCTTTCATTCCATTGAAGCCATCGATGTCCGCTCAGTTGTGTGAGTTTTACGACTGTGAAGGTTGATTGTCACTCACAGAGATGTCGGAACCAAAAGTGCAAGACAAAAACACAATATGGCAAAGAACTTTTGGTAAAACAATGCTGAAACGATACAGTCTTGCACTTTTGATCTTACAAATGTCTTTTGTTTTCTCTTCTCCTTTCTTCTTAGGTCTGTGATGCAATGGCTCAACAGGGTTCAGTCCTTCCTCTACTGCAATGAGAACGGGTTCTGGGGGACCTTCCTGGAGAGCCAAAGGACATGCGTATGCCACACCGGTGTCACTCTATGCCAGAGACCAATCCCATGTGTCATTGGTGGTAACAACAGCTGTGCCATGTGCAGCCTGGCCAACATCTCCCAGTGCGGCTCCTGCAACAAGGGTTACAAATTGTACCGCGGTCGCTGTGAGCCCCAGAATGTGGACTCAGAGCGCAGCGAGCAGTTCATCAGCTTCGAAACTGATCTGGACTTTCAGGACCTGGAACTCAAATACCTGTTGCAGAAGATGGATTCGCGATTGTACATTCACACCACTTTCATCAGCAACGAGATCAGACTGGAGACTTTCTTTGACCCTCGATGGCGTAAGCGCATGTCCCTGACTCTGAAGAGTAACAAAAACCGGATGGACTACCTCCACATGATAATTGGTCTCTCAATGAAGATCTGCCAGATGCGAAACAGCAGTATTGATCCCATGTTCTTTGTTTATGTCAACCCGTTCAGTGGTAGTCACTCAGAAGGCTGGAGTATGCCCTTTGGGGAACATGGCTACCCACGCTGGGAAAAGGTACGACTGCAGAACTCCCAGTGCTTCAACTGGACTCTGCTGCTCGGCAATCGGTGGAAGACCTTCTTTGAGACGGTGCACATCTACCTGCGTAGCCGTGCTAAGATCCCGACTGGCCTGCGCAATGACACAGGACAGGGTCCAGTGGATCTTGCAGACCCTAACAAGCGTCAGATCTACATCAAAATATCAGATATCCAAGTGTTTGGCTACAGCCTACGCTTTAACGCCGACCTGCTCCGTAGTGCCGTGCAGCAGGTCAACCAGTCGTACACACAAGGAACTCAGTTCTACTCCTCCTCGTCTGTTATGCTCCTGTTACTGGACATTCGGGATCGTATTAACCGCCTTGCCCCTCCATCTGCACCTGGAAAACCCCAGCTGGACCTCTTCTCTTGTATGCTTAAGCACAGGCTCAAGCTCAACAACAGCGAGATGATTCGAGTAAATCATGCCTTGGACATGTACAGCACAGAGATACTAAAACAATCAGATCACCTGACTGCTAAACTCTGCTGAACATAGTCAAATTAACACAAGGACAGCAAAGAGAAACACCCAACAAATGAACTATGAGGGGATATTAATCCTAATTTTGTTTTCTCTTTTTTCATTTTTGGACCTTTTCTGCCTTTTGATGTAATGTTAACTTTGTAAGCATAATTCTTAAAGTGAAAAAGGAAAAACGCAGGATGAAAAGCATTTCAGGCAGATAAAGAAGATAAATGGAACCACTATAAGGACTGTATCATATTTGTCCCAGCATGTCTGTCATTCCCTTAAAGAACTCAAAAGAGAGAGAGTGAAAAAAAAAAAAGAAATATTAAATATATTTACTGGTGAAAAAGAGGCCTTGATTTTACTCTGAGGGATCAAAAGGTTTTATCTGAAACTGCCATTCTTTATTGAGAAAAAAAAACATTTTTAAAGGAATAATGACACAACACAAGGGCAGAGCAGATATCCTTTTATTTCAGCAAATGTGCAAAACATTTCAGACATAATGCAGAGTTTAATATTCAAGATGTTTATACATTGTAAGGATTAAATAGCCCTAGCAATTATGTAGTCAACACATTACTTCTAGACTCTATTACATTTCAAACTCACAGCAGATCTGCATTGCTCTTTGTGAGTTATGAGGCACTCTGTCATTGTTCTGACACACACGGCACACAGCAGGGCGGTAATGGATAGTCATGTCAAATAACAAAAGCCAGCTGTTTATATATACATATATATGTGGGTGAATGTGTGTGTATGTGTGCGTGCGAAAGTGTGCAAATCCCTTTTCTTTTATTCTTTTGGCTTGATGCTTATTGCTGTTTGTTAATTGAATGTGTCATTCGAGACTGACTCCGGTCAAAGCTACTAAAAAAAAAAAAACAACTTGCATTTGGAGCGCTTCTTCCCGTGTTTGAGATTCAAGCTGTGTTTTTCACAAGGCAGTACCTCCTGGTGCGTGAGTGCAATATTGTGGTCTGAAGATTTAACAATCAATGCTATTTTGTACAGCTTTGCAAAATGTACATGTTGTGACTGCTGATTCGTGGAGCTTTTCAGCACCAAGAGCAAAGTGTAAACATTCATCGTTCAGGCACATTTGCGAGACAACTTAAAGCCATACACTTCCCCCGAGGTAGACATGCGCCGAGACATAAAGTTCATCCCTATTTCAAAAGGAACTTACTTCATTCCACCAGATAAGAAAACAGTTCCATTTGTATGTTTTTTATTTGACTCTCTCAGTTTTAAGATAAGAGCACAGCAAAAAGACAGGTGACAAGAGGCGGCGTATTATGTCGGATAAGGATCGTGTTGTAAAGCCATTGATTCGCTCTGTTGTGCCACAGGTAAAAGAAAAAAAAAGAAAAAAAAGGAAAAAAAGAGATGGTGATATTAAAGCTTCAAATACCGTTCTGCCAGTGTTAAATCTGTAAGCTTTTTACGATTGCAGTATTTCTTTCCAGATTTGAGATTAACCTTCTTTTGCATGTTGCTGGAAACATCAACGAAGCTGCGACTTTTTCTTTTCGACACTCGCGAACTACAAACTGAAACACTACCTATGTATTGTTGGTCACGATTTATTTGGGTAATCTGATGCTGAAGCATTGCTATTGATGGTGTGTTTTGTTGGTCCAGACCATTACCTGCATGATTATTAACAAGAACAACAAAGGCAAGGCTACTCATGTCATACAATCTAACAGTTTTTAACATTGAACTCAAATAAAGAGACATCATTATTGCTGCCATTGCAACCAGACTCCTCCCACCCCCTCCCTTGTTTGTGCAAAAGCTCCTCACCCAGTTGCAAGCTTTTTCATCAAAAGACCAGTTTTTTTATTTTAAGTTACCGTATATATGTATATAATTTGTTGTAGTTTTAGATTGATTGCCTTGCGGGATTTTTGTATTTATTTATTTATTTTAAGTTCTCATTTACTTTCATGTTATGATTTCTAGTCCTGTAGGGTCAGTTGTAAGCAGAGATATGTAATATACTCGGAACAACCAAGACTGATTGTGACTTACATGTACGTAGGAGGAAAAAAATAATCTAGAAAACAGGTTTTAGAATTCTTTGATCAATCCAACACCTGAAAACGTTGGTCAGAGTTAGGAGAATCATCAACCTGGGACCACCTTATTCCTCATGAACGTAGTGTCGTCAGCTTCAGATCTAAATGCATCCCGTACTCACAACTTTAATAGTTGTTTCTAGAAGTGCATTCTTTGCTTTGTTTGTATCCCTTTTTATATATATATATTTTTCTGTTGTCAATATTATGTGGACCTCTTTTAATGCTTTATGGATGGTGCTTTATGAGTAACAAATTAGGGCCTGTTTCCACCAGCTGCGTTTTTAACATTTTTGCTTGCAGGACCTTTTTATTTAAACTAAACGAATGCAGTTCAGTGATTTCAAGGCTCATCAGCTGTTTTTGTTGCGGTGCTCACTGCACTCTTGGTTAAAAATAGTTACACTTTTGGAACACCCCTGGGCTCCTTAATGTCACTTCTCCATTAGAGACCAATTAAAACCAAGAAGGGGCCAGTTTCTGATATCAACTATGTCAACAACTCTGACCCTTCATACGGAGGAGAAACTAACCACACTAAAGTTTCCGTGGGTGCATTGTCCAGGTCTGCTGCTAATGCTACAACACAATTTGTATCAGTAATTCAACTTTCATTGTAATAATGTGTTGAATAAAAGCAAATTGAAAGCATACCAAACATTTCAAAACAGACTTACTAGTTACTACAGAGGAAAGTTGAAAGCTTTCATTAGCTAGCACAGTAAGTGCCAGGGGGAAGCGCTCTGAAACTGAGGTTGTGAGCACTGCCAGTGCAAAAAAAAAATGCTGTTAGTGGACACAGGCCCTTAGAAACAGAAATACCTAAAATGTTCTGCCACAAATCTAGTCAAATATTGGTGATTCAGTAGAATAGGAGATAGTATGATTTAGCAAATTGTAGATTTCACAAAGATTGTCAAACGCAGCTAATGTAAATCCTCTACTTGATCAAATACAACAGTACTTTCATCAATTTAGAACTTTGTTGGGATAATAGCTTAATATTCATACGGGAGCTTTAAGTGAATGTACAGTTAGCTCTGGGATGCTATTGTTCCAAGGGTTCATAGGATGCTAGCATAGAATCATGCGACCAGTGAACGCACCCTGACCAATGGATAACAGCCAAGTGCATCTTCTGTGGTGTAGCTAGCAACTGCTAACTCTCTCAGAGCACCATAATACTGTACTTTCAGCTCATTTAAGATCATTTAGTCCATTTGCATGCAAATGGTAACATGGTGGACTTAACTTTTCTGCAAATATGTTAGCAGCAGTGTCATTCGCATTGTCACATCAGCATTACGAAAAGTGTTTTCTGACAGATTCAAAGTTGTATTAGCTGATTTTTACCGAAAGGTAAAGCCTAAGATTGTCAACAAAAGATGGTAATTGATAGAAATGCAGTTAATAGGGGAACTGATGGCTCAGCATCAACATTGGACTATCCAAATTAATTGTCACCCTATTATTATTATTATTATTATTATTATTATTATTATTATTATTATTATTATTATTATTAAGTGCCTGTTATCTATCCCTTTAACACATTTAGAGCTGGAGGAAAGTTTAGATGCTACACAGCAGACTGACACTCAATTAGCTTCAGAATTTAGGACCATAGATGTAGATCAGATCCACACTTCTCATCTCTTTCTGAGAACTACGCCTTCAAGGAGGGTTCGTGCATGTGGGGAAAATCCACCACCAGGCTGAGACAAAGGGATGACTCGAAGTAACGGTGGCTATTTTTTTGTCCCCTGTTGTACAGTATATGTGTAAATATTAACTATGTTACAGTAACACTGCTCTGCTACAGTAACAATATTATAAAATATACCAGTATTAAAAGGGGATACAGAGACTACTTCATTCAAGCCCTCCATTTGAGTACATTGGCACAAATTAAAGGGCACTCATGTCTTATAACTAATTAGATTCATGACGATTTATGACTGTTTTTTTATTGTCAGAACATGCTGTACATTACAATGTTAGTTTTTTTTTGCCACTGCAAGGTCCATAAAACAAGCACATTTACTCGTATGGCATTATGCTACCACAGTGTTGCTTACATGTACCCATGATATGTCTGAAGATTTTTACACCTAATACCTTGCCTATGTACTTTTTTGCTGTTCTGTTGAGATCATTATATCAGCTTATTTCAAATGAATGTTTCATATAATAATCTATTTCTCATTAAAAGGCTATATTTAATAAGAAGAGCAAGGCTTGTTTGTACAATTTTCCCTTTTATAGAAACTCTAATCAGTATTCTACACGCCACACAGCAGTTCGTTCTATGTTTGGAAATTTTACCAAATCCTAAGAGCCGGGTTTCTTTTAGTGTGACACCACGGTCAAAGCGTTGCCAAAACACTCTCTGTAGTTTACAGCCTTTGGTTTCGGAAGAAGATTCTCAGCACGGGCATTATCCTGTCCCTGAAGTTTGCTGATAACAAAGATTTCTTCCTTGGCACACCAATTCTTTATCTGGCTTCATGTTTTATTGTTTGCTGAATGCAGCAAAGGAAGAAAAAAAAAAAAAAAGCTTGTGCGCAAGAATTCACACCCACTGAGGCTGTGACATTCATCACCAGCACATTCTGTATTTATTTCCCCATCATGCAGGCCCAACAGTCCTATCCATCTATTTATCCACTTAATCATGGCCTGCTTCTGTCTTTGCAGCTCTGATAGCTGAAGGCTACTGCATCCAAGCAGAACTGATCCCAACCGTACCATGTGTTCAATGAAATATTTACCCGTGATGACGTGTGTGATATGTAGGCGACTAAACTGACAGCTGCAGCTACAGCTCAAAGGAGCGCCAGGAGGACTCATTCATGGCCATTACACTACAAAATCGTGCTGACATGATATACTGGGTATACCATCAAAATATTCAGATTTGTGCACACGTTTTTGACTGGGTGCAGGTTTTCTGAATATGGTCTAATTTTGTAAAAAGCTTCCATACCCCCTACAACACATTCATAGTGATCAGTAAAAGTACACCATAATTATTGTTACAAAAATTAAATATGATAAACGAAGAAGCAGATATTTGATAGTCAACAAATAACATTTTTTTCTAGTCAATATGAAGAAACTCAGGGTAAAAATGTGTTTTGTTCATACAATACTAAATACAACCATAAAACTGTGTATAAGACGAACTTCTTATAACTTTTTATTATTCAAGGAGTTTCCTGCATCCTATATACCAATATATATTATCACTATACCAGTTCAAAATGCAAAAGAGAACTGTTCTACCCCATAAAAAGGACGCTATAATGGAGCTTCTGGTTCGTCACAGATATGAGCAAACATGTTGACTAGTGCAGCTGCCACCATCACCTCCTCCTCCATGCGAAATTTTAAATTTGCCTCTATCCACTGAGCATTGCAAGCGGCTGTTATGTTGCAATAAGTATGCAGGGATCCAGCTGAGGTGTGTGGTGTGACCATAGGAGAATTGTTCACAGGCAGTGGGTCTGTAACTCACAACTATCAGAGTTACTGTAGGCTGAGCGCAGCTAGCATACTAGTAGCTAGCATCAGTTCAAATTGCATAAGGGGAGAATGGACAGCATTTTGGAGAGCCACACAGCTGCACAGAAACTGCTCATTGTGGCCTTTATTGAACCCAATGAAAATCCTCATGTGGGAAGAAAGTGTAGACCTTTTTTCCCTCTGAGAGGCCCCAAAAATCACACTATATATGAAGAGTTCATTGGCAAAAACAGATAACTCAGTTTTTAGAAATTTTCAAAAAACATTTCTTTTTGATATATATTCCTAATAAAGTTACATTTTCAAGATATCTCTGATTAGCAAAGTAATTTTTACTTAGTCAAAGCCACCCTACCTCAGTTGTTTGATTATAGCAAAAGCTAGTATTAGAAAAAAACGGTAATTATACAGTATTCAAATTTTAAGGGTCCTAAAAGCACAAAAACAACCTATTCATGCTGCAAATCAATATCGCAATCCATTCATTGACTTCACTATAACATTTAAGGATTTTCATTAATAACTAGCTTGAAGTTTAGCATTGCTAGCATGCCATTATTGCTAGCTGTGCTAATTTGGCCAAGTTTTAATGGATGCAATACTTTTAAATCACCTTCAGTTTCATGCTCACAAGAAAAAAACTGTGAAATTATTGTTGTTGTTTTTTAAATATATCAAAATTAAAGTAAGTAAGTTTCTTAGGTAAGATATGATTAGACATGACACATTAAATCATCTGAAATAGCTCAAGTCTGTTTCCTTCACACGTTGATACCACTCACTCTGCCAGCCTCTCTGTACACTGACTAAACTCTAGAACAATGAACCACGAGAAATGCATTTCAGCTAATTAAACCCTGGTGTATTGGACTCGCAACAGCACAAGAATGTTTCTGTAGAATCAACTGAATGAGGAAGCAAATCACGCAAACAAACAAATATCCTCAGTTAACCCCGGCAGCTGCTGGCTACCCATCAGCCTCCCCATGCTCAGACACTCTAAACCTTGTCACTCACAGGAAAGAAGACTCTGAAGTCATGTGTTTCAGCTTCTCTTTGAACCCTACATGTTATGGAGATTTAAACTACATGCTGCTCTATACAGAAATTCTGTTTTGGGTCTCAACCCTCAGCCAGAGCTCAACCAGCCAAGACCTGGACGTGCTCCCGTACTGGCTTCCCACCTGTCCACCTGCCAGTTGTGTTGGTGGGAATACCGGGTCAAGCCAAAGGAGTCTGCCAGGTACGGAACCTGCAGGTTTCTGCCACCTGGACCCTCTTCCGCCTCAGCTTTGCACCCTTGTCCATCGTCCAGTATCTTTGATATGAGAGTGTTGATGCTTTTCAGAAATGTATTGAAACCTTTTTTACGTGTTAGCATGTTTTGAATTTTAACTATTTACCTGAAATATTGCCACCAGAATTGAGTGTTATTAAAAAGCTCTTGCTGTGACTTTCAGCAGTTTTACTATTAAAGTATTGTTTCAGGATGTGCAGTAAATACAGAGATAAGCTTTGTTTAGTTTGTACGTCTGCTCTGGGACATATTTGCTGGATACAAATTTCTGAATATTATTTTTAAAGAGCTGAAAAAACATTTGACGCAAAAAAAAAAAATGAAAAAGTTTTGATAGGCATAAATGACTGCTCCATTTTCCCAGAGTTCCTTTCTTTTCAAAGAAAATGGCTGTGTCATTTCAGGCTGTGAACTGAGCTAATAGGCAAGCTTTTACAAAGAAGAAACCCAGAGAGAGCTCTTACAATAATTGACTTACAGACAGCAGAAGTGAACCAGCTTTTCAAATAATTACCCCACATACTGATGGGATCTTTACTGCCACATGTGTATGCATGTATCATACTTTGTCGGGCTTAGCGGACACAAAGCAAACAAGATTTTAAGGTAGGGGGGAAAAAATCAACATCATAAGAACAATGTCTAAGTCAATTTGATGTCTAAGATGCATGCCTGTGGTTTCTATTTTGCTTTTGTCCTCCGTGAATCAATCATAACTGAACACAGTTCACCTCCAACTGAGCAAACAGAAAAAGTGAAAAGAAATGGTGAGCCAAGCATTTCTTTTGAGACATAAAAGGATTGCCTTTAGCAGTAAAAGCATGGAGGTAAGTGATTTGGAGGTCTTTGGAGGTAATTGTTCAAAGGTTAAATGTCATCTGACGTCAGCTGATGAAAACAATTTAACGTCTGCTGTGAGGAACTTTTGGATTGTGTCCATTTTTGGATCCCTTTGGAAAAAGATTGCAGTTTTTCTTACTAAAATCTGATCCTGCTTTCATTTAACAAATGTTTCACTCCTCCTGGAAAGTGAGAAATCTGCTGTCGTGTTGCTGATGGTCGTCTTTGCTTTTGTAGGTCATAAAAATGTATAACTCATAATTCCAGTCTGTTTCAAAACCAGTTAATAACTCATAATCTGGGTTTTAAGGTAGTCCTACTGCCAGGAGTAGTCGCTTCAGAGCTCTGTGGTTACCTTTTGCGATGTGATTGGCAGTTTATTGGACCAATTAGGGATCAACGGAAGATTTTTTTGGATTACAGCAAAACCATGATCAGAGAACCAAAGAAACACTGAAAGGCAAAGAAAATCTCTGAATTGGAAATAAGGGGAAAGAACAGGGGATACAGACAAAACCACAGGCAGCACAGTCACGCTGAATCTGTTCTTTTGGATGTAAATCACGTTTTTTGCATTTCACATTGTAGCTCTTTGTCGTGTTGGAATGAAACCAGTTTGTATTGCAGTTTTTTTTTTGTCTGGTTTGGATTTCTTTGTGCTGCAATTAGCAAAATGAATATGATGATCTAGTCACAAAAGCACTGCATGTAATCCTGAATGTAAAAGAATACATTGAAGATTTTGTGAAGTCACATTCTCTAAAGTCACTGTTTTCATCTTGTCATACCTCACAGCCTCATGTATGTTTCAGCACAGTAGTTTGCTTTCGAGAGAGAATTTGTTTTTAGTTTTCAGTTTTTACATTTAATTCAAACCACAAGCAAGGGAAAAACTTTCTTGTAACAACATACAAACTCTCCACTTCCAGTCCAAACTTTAATTCATGGCAACACAGAGCTGTAAACCATGACATCTCTCGCTTCCAAAACGAGGACCTCAAACACAAAGGACTGTTTTCCTGTTCAAAGAAATGGCTATGTGCACAAAAAACGCTCCTGGAAAGTTGTATCCCCTCTGCAAAGAATGGAAACTTGAATAGTTTCCAGCCTGTTCTGTCACCTCAAAGCAGATATTAAAACAGAACTTACAACCAAAGCATGGGACGGAACTGAGATGTAAAAAGCATGCTCTAGAAGTTTCAGACGCACAAACAATCGTCCGACCACGAATCCGTGTGCTAAAAATAGTTAAAAACGCCTTAATATTTATGTAACCTTGTTTGTACTGTGTTTGTTTTTAATGTTACAATCCTCTGTGTTGATTTCTCATCTCTAAAACCATCTGCATGGGTGGCACAGGAAACCAAGGTATATTTAAAACCGAAACCACAAAGCTCTTTGATTCTAAAAAAAAGTCAGCCGGCTTTGTTGGAGGACCTCACGTGCCCTCTACGACCCTTCCATTGTATTTTCTGAGATTTCAATCCTCATACAAATATTGCGTCTGACCCCTTGGGTGAGATCTCTTGTCACATGATTTGCTTTGTACATGAAAAGAGCCATTGTTACAGAATCACCCTGGATCGGGTCCTCGCTCTGAGTATCACTGTTTCTGATGTAACACTTTTGCCTCACCAGCCTTTGTATCTGATCCCTTTGACGTGAATTCTAATTGGAGCTGCTGTACCGATACACTACCTAGGTCTACACTAAGAGGAGCAAAATTCAGCTTGAAGTCCTTAAAATGAATTTTCTGAGCAAACTCAGTGAATGAACTGAGCTCTACTTTGTTTTGACGGAGCTTTACTCAGTGACCTCCTCCTTTCCTATCATCCGTGTTTGTTCCACATGATTTCTCGTCACTCAGTAATGACACATTTGATTTTTTAATGTTCTTCAATCAAAAATAATTGACCTAATCAGACATGACATTATCACTTTAATGAGGTCTCTGGTCTCTCTAAGAATACACACCTACTGCTTTGGTGCCCGCCAGCATGTTCACTCAGAGACAGGTTCAAAAGACACATTTGCTGCTGCACCAATGTCTTACCAGCCCAACCCACTTCCTGCCAAAGCCAATTAAGATCTCTGACTAAAATTGGGATCTGCTTTGCAGGTGGCAACTTTACTAAGTAAACTTATGTTACTACACCAATAAAACAGACTGCATTTAAGAGTGGGCCATAACAAGAACCAAATCTTTCTTGATTTTCCAAGTACTCAATATTTTTTTCATACTTTATTTGCAGAAGGGGAATTGAACATATGTGAATGCACACAAAGTAGCAGTCTAGTTTTAAGAAGCAATCTCTCTCTATCTGGTGTTGGTCTAGCAGACAAAGCGCGCCCCATATACAGAAGCTATAGCCCTTGTCGCAGAGGTCGCTGGTTCGATTCTGGCCTCGACCATTTACTGCATGCCCTCCTCTCTCTGCTCCCCACATTTCCTGTCCCTCTTCAGCTGTCCTGTCCATTAAAGGTGATAATGCAAAAAGTAAATAAATAAAATGAAATTACTGTTAACCTTATTGTATAAGAGCCAACAGTAATTTTCAAAATAGAGGCTTTTTTTTACACCTTAAAAAGTAGCTTGCGAGTTATATACTGCTAACATACACTTTAAAAAATCTGAGAGAGGTATTTTTTAAAGTGTATATTGGTTTAACTCAAAGCAGCCGGTTCGCTGCACAAAGCATGCTCGGATACATATTGACGTGGAGTAGACTGGAGGCTCCAGTTTTTAACAGCTTTCTCCAACATCAGGTCACAATCATGCATTCAAAGAGAACAAGTAAATCATCCTTGTTGAATGCTGGTTTGATTGAAAAGTCTAAAAGTGACTAGCTGAGGTGGGTGATGAGTCTGTGGGTGAACTGGGCTGTAGGCAGGGGGTACGTACCTCACAATGATCACCGTGCTGTAGGCTGAGTTTAACAATCATACCGGTAGCCAGAAGAATAGAATAGAATAGAATAGAATAGAATAGAATAGGTGCAACATGTATTGGGTAAAGGTTCCCAAATTTCCCCCAGTAAGCTTCTTGTTATTCAAATGCAGGCTCTCATCCTCAGTTGTTCATACAGATACACAGGCTAGCACTTGTAATGTATCATACAGAGTCATGTGGATTGGTAGTTTCTGTTTTCTTACTTTTCTGACATGTAGTTAGAAAAGAACAGTTGTTTGTTAGATTAAGTGAAAACCACAACACAGTTAGCAACAATGTCAAGAGGGGGTTCATGTTCACACAGGGCTCCAGCTCTGTTGGCCTGAGTGACAGCCCTGTACTGTTGGGTCTATCGATCTCACTCTACTGCTACTGAAATGGGACTTCTGAATTTTTACCTTGTCAAAAAAACACCAAATAAAGTCAGTGTCTGCTTGTATTGCAGCAGATGGGTTTACACCACATTTTGGGTTAGGGGTAAAGTTAGTCAGGTGTGTCTCATGTAGACACTGAAGTGAGGCTTGCATTTCTAGAGCAGGGGTTCACAAACTTTTCAGCTTACAACCCCCAAAATATAAGTGCCAAAGAGTCGCTGTGACTCGAAGATGATGAAATGTTTCATACTTAATTTAGCTGGTCTGCAGAAAATCTGCCACCTACATGCACATGTGGATGTGTTTCCTGTGCTGCAGAGAATCAACCTGCTGCTACTGGTGCTTTTGTTCAACTCAGACTCTAATCTTACAGGCAGAAAATTAATGAAAAATCAAAGTATGTTTAAGGTTTTATTTGGAATTTAAAAACTATTTTTGCCAATACTTTTAAAATAATTAGTAAAATACGCTATTTAAAATTACTTAGAAGTAAGGTTCTGGAAGACATCTCGTGACCCCCCACTAGTGCCTCACGACCCCCACTTTGGGAACCCCTGTTCGAGAGGATGTGAAGGGCCACGACAAAGCTTGCACATGAGAACAGGCTACATTTACTTAATCAAAACCCAGAATGTAAAGGTAATATGTTTATGTTTGTATTCAGTTTGGCTTTAAAGTTATTTAGCTGCACTAAATGAAGAAGAGACGTTTGGCGCAAATTTACAGGATTTAAATTAATCACCATTTAACATATTTTATTATTTGATTGAATGAAACAAGTTAAGTTTGCTGACTTCTTATTACCATGCTTGAAACTAGACTTGAATGCATGCTGTATTTTTGTGGTGTGAGGCTGCGTAGCCAACACCTGACAGAATGTAACATAGAAACAGTAAGACTAGAGACAACAGACGTCTTCTGGCAAAGACATTGCATCATTTAGGCGTTTGGCTTGGAAAAACTTTCACACAAGAATGTTACAATGATGTAAGGTACGAGATATATAACATTTGCTTTGATTGCTTATTGTAGTTCACTTGTCCAATCTGCTTCACAGGGGATGATTTTGCTTGAAGCACAGAAAACAAACATTTTCCATAAAGTTGATAACATTTGGAGCCTCTCTTTGACAGCAAAGCATATGAGAATGTTAAAAAGTGGGACAAAGAAACCACACATATAATATAGCAGCCAAAGATAAATACATTTCAACTAAATAAAGCCTGAAACACAGGACCAGGTAACGCTTCTGTTCGGTTTGTGCTTACCTCTGGGCAGAAAAACAGCTGACAGGAATAAACACACTTGTTAGTGTACACTCTTGCCTTGCAAGGAATTAGACGCAACCTGGCAGGTAGCTCTCCTGATAATTGAAGACACTACACCGCAAACACCTCAAGGCTGTTGTTATTCTAGAATCTTGTTAACAGCTGTGGATGACAGAAACGTGTAAGTGCCAATGTTGAGGGCATTCTGCAGAGTGAAATTTGTGACAAGGCACAAAAATACAGCATAAAGTATTTCAGGTGCAATATGTTGTCATATGGCTCACAGCTAGCGAGAGAGAGAGACAACTTGAAACACCTTGGTTCAGTTTTGTGTGAAATCCAGTGTGGTATGAGGATATGCCCCGATATGATGATGTCATGGGTTAAGGAGTGGTGTTATTTATAGTGGCCTTCAGGTGAAAGTAAATATCATGTGCTAGCAAAGAAAACTTGAAATGCGATACGGAAACCTTTTCAAGGCTCAAACTAGCACAGCAACACAATAAATTACAGTCTGACGCAGTAGCTTTGAAAATATAACCTAAGCACCAGGGGCATTTCCAGGGGAAAGTCAGGGGTGGCCATGCCCCCCATTAAAATCTGATTGACCACCCCGGAGGCTGCTGCAAATACCTAAACAATGAATAGGCTGTTTCAAACAGGATGCTAGCAGCTTTCTTTGCATTCCAATGTATCATATTTACCTTCGTTGGTGCTTTAAATTGTGACTTTGAACAAGCATCTTTTGTTAGCCGTTGAGGATGCAAGATAAGAAGATTTACATGTTGCCACTGTGTTGTTTTACCTTTTAAAGAAGAAGTAAATACACGAAAATAAAATTAAGAAAACATTTTGAATAGTGCTTGAAGTATGAAAAGTGGGGTATAAATGATTTTCATCATGTGTGCAAACATATTTGATACCACCCCTCCAAAATCCAGGGCCCCAGGTTGGCCACCCCAGTTTTTTTTTACTTTTATACTTAAATTGTAAGTTTCTAAAAACCATCAGTGGCTTTGACACCTTTGCAAACCAGAAGGAGTCTGTAAATATTCTATATTATTAGGGCTTATTTTTCATAGTTTGGCTCAATGATTAAAATTAGCATTACCTTTTTGAAGATAGCCCTGCACAGGGCAAGCCTAGCTGCTTTGTGCTTTATGCTAACTCTCAAGTGTAATTTGCCATAAGCTACAAGTAGCCACAATTGCTTAGCGTTTGCTACTTCTTGGGAGATAAATGTCAGTATGAGTATGAGTCAGCTTGATAGAAGAGCAGCCATGTGAAACCTGCTGGAACTTTATTGCAATTTCAGCAGAGGAGTTATTATATTGCTTCAAACTATGCCTGAGTCTTCAACACATCCTTCTTATCAAAGATTTTAGACTTTTCCTCTTTGAATGTGTCTTCAAAAAACAAATACACTTGACAGAATCCGGTGCTCAAAGCTTGCCTGCTGATAATGAGAGCTTGTGTTTTAGCTTCTAACCACAGGGTGATGTTTATCATTGTGAATTGTGCGGATGAGATTGGTTGGGACAACTGGATTGTGCATGCTGAAGGTGTTTTTTCAAGTACACCATACTTCCTGTGCATAACCTTGTGAATTCTGAACATTTTCTTTTGTTGTCTGAAGTAATGTTTTTTTCTTTCAGTTCAAGCTGAGAGTAAAGAGTTCTTTCCAACTTGCTTCTTTGACCCACATTCAGCTCCTCTTTTTTGTCAGAACACATTCAGTCTTTCATTTTCAATGTGTTCCTGGAGTCTTCGAGTACTGCTTGAAAATACATTTTCCACATTGCACATTTATTTCACGAACCCAAAAATTCACGTCCAATATAACTTCTATCATAATAGCCTCGCAAACCATATGGTCAAATTAGATTTGGAAGGTGACAGGAGCAGGACTTGGCACAGCAGGAACATGGAGAGAAATGGCGTTAATGGAATTTGATACCTATGTTTTATTGGAAGAGAACACTGGCCCCCTTTTTTATTGGACCCAGTGGTTTAATCTTTTAACAGCTTATTGGTAGTAAAAAAAAATGGACACAGTTGGCATTTTGACCATTACTGGAATTGGATTGTTTTCAGTATTTTGCCTCATTAAGGTTACTCTCAATTTTTGAATTACTAAAGTAACAGACAAATCTTGGTTTATATGTAAGGCAAGAATAAGTTCCATTTATTCATGTGCAAAAACTTGAAAAACAAAAGCGAACTCACTATATTAGCATCTGATGAATCTATGAGTTGCCATATCATTATGACTTTGTTCATCCAAATATTAACCAATCTAAACTGCCGAGCTCTTCCTCTTTATGGCACAAAAATAAATGAGCCCCAGCTCCCCTTTCCCCATCTATCACAGCACCTAAGAATTGATAATGACACACATTAAGAGCGGTGTGTTGTTTTTCTCTTTTTGATGGAAAAGGTGACCTCTTGAAATAAGTAAATGCTACAGTACTGGATGAAAATTAGTATGATTACAACCATTATCATTAAAATGTGTGTTAAGAAGAGTTTAAAGGGTCACTAGTTAAATCAGGGTCAAAATAAGGACAGCTTAATGTGTATACATGATGCTACTCCCCAGTGTTTATGTGACTGCAAATAGTCCTAAAAGCCTGTTCATTAACACAACTTTCCCTGCCCTACTTACACTTCCTGATTGACAGAATGGGGCAATTTATTTACATACTGATGACCGATAGTGTCACCTTTACCACTTAGTTCTGTGCATGATTCTGCTGGCAGCTGTTTTGTCTCCCAGGCGTCAGAGAAGTGCACCGTACAACACACTGATCCTTTGTGAACACTAACAAACTAGCTCTCCAGCCTGCTTGATCCAGACAGGCACTGGTGAGATTGATGGCTGTGACTTGAAAGCTGTATTTCAGAAACTGCCTACTCTCCCCTGACAATATTCTATAAACTGCTTCCTCTGGTAAATTCGGTGGCTCCCACTCCATCTGTCTCTGTCAGGGAGGAGAAAACACACACACGCACCATGATCACAGTTTCAAAACACAAGCTTGGAACACCTCTCTAGCCTTCCTCTTCTACTTTCCAGAGATTGTTGCTGGATGGAATAAAATTACTTGGACACATCCAACTGCATCCATTTATCAGTATCAGCATAGCCGGGGTCAATGACAAGAAACCAGCTTTTGTCTACAGGAGGGGTCAGTGTGCTACTTTTATTAAGGACCTGCTTCTGTTTTAGGGACAGGCTCCTCCTGGGTGTTGATGGGAGCTCTGAGAGCTAAATGCCCAATTAACCTTGCCTGGCCCAGGCACATTTTTACAAATTTAAATGGTTCCCAAATGGCTAAAGGTAATTAATTAATTTTAATGGGATGGCATGCTCACCTCATTGTTGAAAGGTGCTGAGTTCACGCGACACTAATCAATGGGATTACCTCTGGCCTTATTTTGCATGCTACTGAGAGGAATCTTTGGCAAAACAAATTATGATTTGTAGGACAAGTAATTAGTCAATACTGATACTGCTCCAGTCAGCCATACTGAGACAATACCAAATGTGTCTTTTTGACATAGCAATTTTTACGGCTAACTGTGACAGTGTATATAAATGTTTGCAAGTGAAGAATAATGTTTCTAAAGAGGGGGTATTATTCTTTTTCATATTTCAGACATGTATTTTAAAGTAAAAATGTTGTAGATCTATTCTAAACATGCAAATTTTCAAATCACTATGTGTGCATGTTGTAGTAATCCCTGAAGTTGTTTGCAAACTGCTCCCGTTCTTAAAATCCCGTGGGATCCTTACGAGATCTTCTCGAGACTTGCTGAAATGATGAGGTCATCACATAAGGATCTCCTAACTGGCAGAGCTGTATTTCTCCTGCTCTACTAACTGGTTCACCTGTGCTGCTGGCACATCGGCCTTCCCATAGCTCTGCCTGCGACAGGCCTCCAGAGGGCTAGCAAATCAGAGAAGGGGGTTTGTGGAGCTGGGGGCCTTAAAGAGACAGTAGCCAAAATGAAGCGTTTCAGATGGAGGCTAAAATTAGGATTTTCTTAAACACCAGTGTGAGAAAAATAGTTTTTTTTTTTAGCTGTAAATAATGTAATGATAAAACAGACATACCAGAGGGACAATATAAAGCCTGAAAAAAAGCACAACACCCCCTCTTCAAGGTAACCTTTAAAAATCTATTTGGACATCAAAGAAAGAAGTTCAAATTTAAAACGTAAACAGTCTTACATTCCACAACACACACGCTGTTTCTTTATAGTTTTTTTAAGTTATATTTTTGGCCTTTTTGGCTTTATTTGTTAGGACAGCTGAAGAGAGACAGGAAATGGGGGGAGTAGAGAGTGGGGGAAGACATGCAGGAAATGGTCGACCGGCCGGGAATGGAACCGGCGACCCCTTTGACGAGGACTGTAGCCTCTGTATGTGGGGCGCTTAGACCGCTGGGCCACCAGGTATTGTTTCTATGAGGAAGAAACAATACCTGAGGCACTTGGTGGATGCATGCAGCCCTTATTAGAACAAACAAAGCATATGTTTTGGCTTTGTTTAACACATTTTTTCTGTTACAGTGCTTGCCCTTAGTTGCACTAGTATTAAACCTGTTCAACTCTGGGATAAGTTTTTAACTAGTTATAAAACAGACTGAAATTAATATTGATGCCTCTTTATGACCTACAAAAGCAAACAAGACCATCAGCGTGAAGATCAACTATTTATAAAGTTATTTCTAATGTCTGAAACTTCTGCCGGGGGGTAGTTGTCAGACTAAGTGATTAACCACATGCTGTTTGAACAGCCTTTAAAAAAAAACCATCCTAAGGAAAGGATTGTAGGTGCTGATGCATTTGACAATCATAATAAAGCAGAATGAAAATAATAATGATAATATCTTATAATAATCTACCTGAACGTGTAAAAATAAATAGATGCACAATATTGTTCACAGGGGAGCAGCAACATTTTACACTAAAGTTCCTTACAGGAGCTTTAAAGGTCCATGATGTCATGAGTTGCTTCTGTTAAGTTGTGTTTGTTGTTCCTCCTGTGTTATTTGTTGTCTTTCAGTCTCCAGTGTGTCTTGTCTTATTTTGGATAACTTATTCCATCTGTTCCTGGTTTAGTTTTACTTCCTGCTCTTGTGTCTCCCTCGAGTTTGATTGCACTCATTTGTTTCACCTGTTGTCACACCTGTGTTCATTACACTGTGTATTCAGTTTCTCTGTTTCCCCTTTCCTTTATCAGTTCATTGTATGAGTCTTACCCATGTCTTGCTGTCTGTCATTTACTCAAGTGTTTCTTTCGTTTTTCAGGGATTTTGGTTATCCAAACGTTTTTGTTTAATCTCTTTTGTTTGATCAAACCTTTTTTGCCCCATTTTGGGTTCTTCCATCTTTTGTTACTCTTAAACTATGACACATGATATGTAAACACTTCATACTTCAGAATTCTTTCACAAAGATATTTTCTAAATCTTAAAAGCTTTTGAAAATGCGAGAGACCCACACATGATGGCGTTAAATGACCGATTTAACAATTTTGTTCATATGGTGCACAACAAGAACACAGCACACCACTCACAAACAGAGGCTGTTTTCGAATCCGAATCCGAAGGTATATCTCGTATGACTGACAACAAAACTGTTTCTTTAGCTTCCACTTATGATTTGAAAAGTTAAGAAGTGGTTCATTTGTAATTTATTAATTTTCACAGCACCTAAAAACTGAGTGCCCCCTGTCATATACGAAAAAACGAAGAAGTGGAACCTTAGCGCTGCACATTGTGGGAAACAGTACGTGAGGTAGACTGGTCGGCTGCATACTGAGAAATTTTCCCGAATCAGTACAATATCTAGGTAGTTTTGTCATACTGCAGACTTTGCACTTGTTCAGAGAGTACAGAGTCCAGACTCACAAAACTGGAAATCTTGCAAAATCTCCCATGGTCAAACATGAGTTTGGAGTAAACATACATAGCGGATAATGGGATGGTGTTGTGCTTCATATTTCAGTAAGCTTTCTTCCCACCACTCAGCAGAATATCTGAAAGTAAATATTGAACGTGATAATTTGTACGGTTTAGTCACATTTTTCAGTTGCATCAGAGTTGGTTTTAATGGGGCTAGTATATATTTGTTGTTAGTCCAGTAGTTAGATAGTACACCTAAGAAGTTATTTTCTGTAGCAAGTATCCTGTGGGCTGGATATGATGTATTTCTGCAACCTTTTCCCTCTCCCTGATGAATTATTAACACATACTACTTAAAGACAGAGCTTGCAATGCCGTCCATGTTGCTGTGTTTAGTCGCCTCGCATTGCAGTAAACAAACTTACCCTGCTCTGCAATAATTTCATCATCTCCACCAGACTGTTGCAGCTATTAGAGCTCTCTGACTGAAGCATACAGTGGGATAATTCTGTTACCTTCACGCTCTGATCCATAGTTAACAAGCTTGTAGCCTAGCAACCTCAGCCATGTGCATTTGTTTTGGTGTTCTGTCTTCGGGTTGTTTGCATTTTTTATGAGGCCTTCTTGGTTTCATTTTATAAAAACTGAAATTACCACATTACACTCTTCAATCACTACAAATAAGGTGAGGGCTTGCTTGGCCAGAAGGATATTTTAAGAGTTGTTTTCTAATGATTATGCTACAAGCAGACATTTTGAAAGTATGGAGTTAAAGTCTGTATTTTGAAAATGTACTCTTTTATTCAATCAGAGCCAAAAGTATCAAAAGTAGCTTCTTTTTTCAATGCTAAGCTACCTCCAAGCGCCATTCAACCGCTCCTTGCCTCACTTTAAAAATCAACAACACAGAACAAATACGTCATATTGTTTTGCTTCCCATGTCATGTACAAATGCATGATTCTTGGACAGTGACAAACAGCAAAATGTTTCATATTTCAAAGCAAATAAAGTGCCAACTCTATTGCTCACCCTAGTCACAGTGGCAAAGAAAGGCCAGCTGGCTCTCACCCCATGGGAGAGCACACAGTTTTGCCATCTGCCACCAAAAATTTTGCAGGTCTAATATGCGCCTCTTGCCGCTGCAGTAACAGCCAGGAGCCACCGCTGCTGCCAATCAACGATAGCATGAAATATGATGCTGCTGACAAACACAGCAGAGGTGACAGACCATGCTGCATTTTGATGTGCGCGTAAAAACACACTGTACGTTCTGTGTTTTGCGCATAGTGGATAACATGAAAAGGGTTCTTCTTACATGTGGAGGTTGCAAAGAGTTTACTGCCTTTTCCTTGCAGCTCTACAGTTTTTCACTTCTGATTACAGTTTTGTGGAGCAGCTCTCGAAAATCTGCGTAGGAGGCTGCTGTCATCGCACAAACTTTTACTAACATATTTTACCCAGACAATCTTTAGGGTGTTCAAGTCTCTCTGTGACTACTAGCATATATTGATTCTCTAATGTCCAAAAGTAACAAAAAGAAAAATATAGTGAACATTTAAAATAGATGGTGGGGCATGAACAAACAGTGAAGAGGTCACAGCTGACCTCTGGACAACTTTTTACCCTCTCCATGCCAGTTGAACTAAAATGTTTAAATCATCTAAATTGTCATGAGTTGCTTTTGTTTAGTTTTGTATTTTCTGTTTTTGCCTACCTGTTTCATTTTGTAGATCTTCCTTTTTTTTCTTCCTGTCTGTATTTATTTATGTGATATTATGTTGTCTTCCCTGTGTTGTATTCCTTGTGTGTATTTTCACTCATTACTAGTCAAATCTTTTGTGTTTCCTGTTTTATTTTGAAGTTCTTGCTCCCTGTGTGTCTGTTTTAGTTTTACTTCCTGCCCTTGCATGTTTCCCTCCACTTTGATTACCCTAATTAGTTTCACCTGTGTCTCATTGTCTCACCTGTGTCTGATTACCTTGTGTCTGTAGTCTTTGTGTTTCCTCCCTTTATATGTAAGTCCGTTGAGTCTTACCAGTGCTTTCTCTCCTCCCTCTGAGATCACTAGTGTTTCTTGTGTGGATTTTACCTATGTCTAATGTGTTATTTCCCTCAGTTGGACTTGTTTGGACTGTGTTTCTGACTCTTGAAAGTCATTTTTCTTAGTTTTGCCTTAGTTTTCGGTCTTATATTTAATAAATCTATTTGTTTCTGTCTACAACTAAGGCCCTCTTCTTCTGTTAAAGCAAAATGCTTCAGATAAATTTACTTTGAAAAATGACACACTGTTTTTACAGCTTCTTCACTGTAACAGATAACCTGTGTGAATATTGAATTTTGGATTAAAGTTTTCTGGAATTTTTTCCCTAAAGAATAAAAAAACGTTTTGTTATTCTTACTATTTTGATAAAAATGCCTATTAGCATGAAGCAAGCCTGCACTTGTTTTGCTATTATCTCCTTTATTTAATATTCTTATTATGGCTATTATTATTATATTTCTGACTTATTTACTTTCGAATTGTGAATTCCAATTCCATTTTAATTCATATTACTTATTTTCTCGTGTCTTCATTCTATTTATTGTCATAAAATGTAAAAAAAGAAAAAAAGAAAAAAAAAAGAAAAAAGAAAACTGAGCACATCTGATTTGCTTTGACTATATTAATTGTAGATATCATTCTATTAAAAAAAATCCTATTAATTTCAGTCACTTTTAAGTTGTTTTTTTCCTTTTACAGCTTTAGTTGATGATGATTCAGAAGATTGTGGTCTAGTTTAAGTCCATAAAAAGTCAAGGCATTGTAGTCACTGTTTTAGTTTCTCTCTTTTAATAAATTAAATTAGACGATCAGAAATTGAGTATCAAGGTTATACTAAAGGCTGATTTATACTTCTGCGTCTCCCCTACGCAGCAGGGGCTGACGCAGACATGAGCCCCACATACTTGTGCGTCGGTGTGTCTGTGTCGAGCAGCAATTCTCCGCCGAAACGCCTGAGGGCAGTGCGGTCTCTCTGATAGCCGGCCGCCTGCTTCCGGTCCCGCTACGATCTCTGTTTACTTTTCCACAGAGTTTCAGAGCGTGTTATGTTAATCTACAGCTGATACATGTTGCTGTTTATCATACAGACATGATTACATGAAGAATAGAGAGGAGGAGATGAAATACACGGCCGATGTGCGGCCGATGTCCGGGATCCCGGAAGTGTTGTAAATGCGGGAAAGACAAAGCCGCCGAGCGGACCAATCACAGAGCTTGCGGTCCGCGTCGGCTCTACGGGGAGTTACATTTTGGAGGAGGTGCACGTCAGCTACGTGCGTAGACCTCTGCGTAGGTACGGGAGCTACGCGGACCCCCGGCGTAGGGTACGCCGTTGATTCAACGCAGAAGTATAAATCAGCCTTAAGTGTTACAATCTGTAAAGAAACACCAAGTTATGTTTCTCTGTTGTCCCTGATGATCTAAAGTAAGAAGTAAACTACTCATAGAAAAAATGGTAGTACAGAGGAATTATGCTTGCTCCAAGTCAGGAAACATAACAATCTGTTTTTAACAACATGGCTATGTCAGATTTCTTCAATGTCAAATGAGAGTGCAATGCATGTGTGTTTGAAATATAAAGAACCGTATTGCACTTCTGCGACACTCCATAACTGTGCCTGTGGTGACAGGCGTGCTGGACAGACATTCGGTTCACTGCACTCATCAACTCTTTGATGATTCAGAATGAACACAACTGAAACATCTTACCAAATATGCTCTTTAATATATCCTCAAACTAGGGAAAAAATGGAGGATTTGACCCAACGATTCTAATGTTAACAGCAGCAATATGAAACTTGCATTAACTCTAGCTGGTTGTGGTTTGCCACTGACATACATGAGGAAAAAAAAATCAATGACAACAAAAGAAGTGCATGGAGGGGAATTTTTACACTGCACTTGTTACAATTGATGACAAGTCTTCGTCAGTTGTTGATTATAATTCTTCCATCAATGTTTTGATGATCAAATCATTGGTCTTTTTATGTTCTAAACAACTATAATGAAGCAAATTGTGGTGATAAAACAGAAAAGTAAGAACATTTGTCTCTGACCCTTTGTGTAGCTTCCAGACATTGTCATTTACATGTATCCCCTTTTGGGGATACAAGAGAAAACCTTTAGATCCCTTCCATGACTCAAGCAATACACACTAATGGAGACTGGCAAATTTCATGCAAAACTGTCAAGGCTGATGAGTTAAGTAGGGCAGGGATTCATCTAAATTTACATCAGATTTATACCCATGCAAAGATTAGCGTGACTGATTCAGTGTTCAAATTGATGAGATGATTGCACAACCCATGTCAGCCACCCCAGGACAGGAGGACCATTAAATACAGTGACCTTTTTCATCTCAATATGACGACAATGATCTGATGAATAGGACTGAATATTCCAACATTTTAATCCTCCCTCTTTGAGTCACCCTCTGTCTACCCCATGCTCCATCTCCCACTTTTTTACACACTGTTCCTCT
Source organism: Notolabrus celidotus (assembly GCF_009762535.1). NCBI lineage: Eukaryota > Metazoa > Chordata > Actinopteri > Labriformes > Labridae > Notolabrus > Notolabrus celidotus. The sequence goes on along the minus strand of NC_048290.1, from coordinate 10,008,918 downwards.
ATCCCTCCCATCTATCTCCTGTTTTTAATCCTTGCTCTGCTCTTCCTCACTGCGCATTCAACCCCCTCTCAATCTGTTTTGATCCAATTCTTAACAGCCGTGTGCACTTCTGTAAGTAAGAGTGAATCACCCAGGGGGGCTCTCATCAAAGAGCTGCCAGGAAGACAAAGCGGCCGGGCAGCCCTGCGTTAACTGCCAATGTCCTTAAAGGGGACTTGCTGGCAATGCCACCTTTGATCAGTCCACCATGACTGTATCTCCCACAGCTCTGGAACTGTCGGACAGCTTTCTGTGTCATGCTGTAGCATTCAAACAAACACAGTTGGTTTGAGAAACCTCTCACCAAAACACCTCATACTGTTTTTTTCTGTTATTTATTTCTTTGTTTTCAGCACTGGTTTCCCTAATTAGCTCTTTGGTTTCTGTGCAGGAGATCTGGATTAAATTGTAAAACGAAGGATTACCTTTTAATGCACAGCAGGGGTGTGTCCAAGTGGTTTGCTTTTGGTGGCCCATGAAATGTGATCAGCCACCCTACAGTTTTAAACGTTGGCCTTTTTTATACAGAGATCCTGCAGCAGTGCCATAACAAAGCTCTTCTCTTACACCACCTTTGAACTTCACAAAACCAAACAACACTTTTCTGTTGCTATCACAGAAAGTTATTCTACAAAGCTTTACGGTGTTGCTAAAGCAAAAGAGGCACAAACTAGAGAGAACTTAAGGTCAACATGTACAGCACTGTTACATTCTGCCAACTTTACGATTCACACATATGCTGTTCCTCGCCTCTGATAAATCTCTGTTACCCCCTCCAATGCCAGCTCAGTGGCAAAAGACTTAACTCCAGTATTCTGCCTTCGTACCTTTTACTCAGATGATGTAACGTAACAGAGTCCTGTCTTGAACATGCTGTGTAAAATGGGCTATTGTTTGACTAACCAGATGCGGCACTTGTGTGAAAATAAACTTATTGGGCTGTTGCCATTGATTGGCAACCTCTGGTGTTGGAAAAAATGAACTCCATGCGGAAGTCCAAAAAAACGCAGTTCCTCAAGTGCCCACTTGAGATTAGCTGCAAAAGCAGAGGAATCATCATTGAGTCCCATGTTAAAATGACCAACTACGTACACTGTACATGTTTACAACCTGGTTCAAGATCATGCTTTGGTCTCTGTAGCTAATTTCATTATTAGATTGCATTGCACATTGAGTTAATTTTTTGTAACCTATCTGTTTAGCTAATATAAAGACTAGGCTAGGAGTTGTACATACATTTTCACAATTAGGGCCACAGCTGAGCTGACAGAAAGTAAGGGGCGTTGTTTGCCAGAAGGCTAAAAGCCCACATAAACAACACATCTTTGCTTGTGTGCCCTGGTATATTGAAAGTTAGGCTGAGTCAGCAATCCAATATGGTGACCACCATCGTTAGGCTTAAAAAATCAATGGGTAACATCACAGAGACGACCTCTATTTTGTCAGCGGTTGCAACATAGTTTTTCCATGTATTTTGATGTTGCACACTGACTTGGAGGAATACATCCTTTGAGTCCTTGAAGACAAGAGGCATGGAAGATTATGTCGTTGCTTCCCTGTGATGTTTTTTCCTCAATCATAAACAGGAATATATTATCAGTATGATGCCTTGGTTGTAGATTAGTAATCAAAGCATATTCTATGTGTGGAAATGGAGAGTAATTGCTATTTAGACAAGTGTGTGTGCACACGTACTTTGTGCCAACCCTGCATCAGGCTGCACCGTGATTGGGCCACCCAAATTAAAACATTTTGGATACGCCCCTGGTGCTCTCAGGAGGTTTTCTTGCAGAATAATGAAAGTCATCAATATAAAATGAGTGTTAACTAAGCAGTTTTTAATACACCCAATTTGCATCGTATCATCTTTAAGTCAACTTGGGAACTTTTTCACCCCGTTGGGACTTAAAAATTTGAGATGAAGCATATCAGCATTGACATCTTCATGGGGGGGAATTATTCAAGGGTTGTATTGAGGGTCCTCTGGCTCCATGCAGAGTACTATGCTAGGGTTTTGATGTGGCAAGGTCAGGCCACAGTTTAGGCCACCTGCTGTCAAAGCACAAGGACAAGGGCAGCCTTGCAGAGCTGAGCCAGTGCAGTGTCAGTCAAGCTGTGCACCACCGCAACTGCTATCCCTTTCGTTTTCTTCCCTATACCCACAACTTCCTCCATGCTGCCCCCTCTACAGAGGACAAGCGGAGGGTGGGAATGGTGCTGCGTCCCTCCCCTCCATCTGGTGCCGCATGCCTCTGTCAGGCTGTCAGCCGGCACATAGTAATGAAGGGTGTCATCAAGGTTACTGCAGGCTGGAATGTTGCCTGCTCCTCCTCCTCCTCCTCCTCCTCTCGCTCTCACTTCTACCCCTGTTCCTCTCATCCTTGTCTCTTGTAGGACATATTGTCTGTCAGTGTAAGACGCCTGTCGTTAGTGATCATTATATATTTTCCTTTAAGGAGTTAGTTTCAGTCAGTGGTTTGGATGTTTTATCCTTCCAGCCAGCGACTGGCCATGGAACAGCCTTTTAAAAGTACTGAGTTTTTTTATGATGCTTTTGATTTAAGATGCTGTAATCACCAAGCATGTGATGGGTGGTATAATTTAGTCCATTTAATATCATGAAATATTGTTGGAAGAGCAATTAGAGGCAAGTTGAGCAGCAATTGTAGCTGTAGATTATAACATTGCAGTAAAATAGAAATCAGTATCAAAGTAAATTTGTTAATCAAACTTAAAAATAAGTATTGTTATACAGTACTTAATCAGAATTTACAGTGGCTGACAAGACAAAGTGATCTGCAACGGTCAAAATGATCTTCATTAGGAGAAACATTCTGCATAGCAAAAAAATTCAAAACAAATGCAACAATTGAAACACACTGCAAATGCAATTTGTGCTGCAAAAATGCAACTGCAACACTAGCAAATACATAAAACATGCAAGTCCAAAACACACAAAGAGAGAGAGAACGCATGAAAAAGGTAAATTAAGACATGATAACAGGAGGTCTGTCAGGGGCACCCAGTAGAACAGTTTATCATGTGAACTGCTTTCCCTGGTTAAACTTAATTGAAACGTGATGAGATGTTCTGTTTAGAAAAGAAAGTAGTATAGCTTATTGACAGGGGCTAATGCTAATAACACAGTTGCTGTAGGGCTAAGTGAGCTCCATAGTTAACGCATAGTAAGATTTTATGTATGCGTCACCTGCCCTGTACTTGCTAGGTTATGTGGCCTAGCGACACATAGCTAACTGGCTAAAACAGCTAGCAATACATAACTTACTCACCATCACCATTTTAAAGATAATTTCATATTTCAAGGTGTCCTTTTTTTAACATTCATATTGCTAGGTAGCTAGCTAACAAACTATTAACATCCAACTGTTTTACTCGGCCACTTAAGAGTCTGCCCTTTTGTTTGAACTGAAGCACACATAATCACTGATATGACGGACCATAAAGGATGCACCCAATGCTGCCTTCGCATCTAGGGTAAAATAGAGGTATCTGTTGGCTGAATTTGAAGGAGCCTTCAAAATAGGACACTCTACTGTGTCGCAATGGGTTTTAAAATGCAAAGGATTCTGCCCTTGAATTGGGACACAGCTTCTGTATTCAGAACCTGACCTCTAGCTTAGTCAGCTAATAGTACTGCTAGCTTTGTGGTAAACTGAGAATCTAGCCAAATGAAGCCAGACTTAAAAGCGGTAACATAGCTGTCTCTCTGGTGTCTCTAATAATGTGGTCTGATAATCAGTTCACTGCTTTGTCTTGCTCAACCAATCAATAGTCAAAAGTTATGAATGTTTCGACGGAGTGCCCTCGGAGGTCTGGAGTACTTCCGTTGTCATCTCTCGACATGACATGCATGTGTTGTGTTTATATTCACTTTCTTTTTCATTTCAAGCCATTATCTGCTGTTACATTTGTCTTGGATTTTTGCCTGTGTTCACACATTTGCATTGAGGTACATTTCTTTTAATGAAGATCAGGTGCAGATCAGATAGCCCTTGTCAGCCATTGAAGTAATCGGCATATTGGGATACAACATTTTACTGCGAATGTGCAAAAATGGCCAGTACACCTTAGGGCACAAACTTTGAAATTTAATAAACGCAAAACCTAAGATATTTGTGTTACTAAGACAACTGAGGTATTAAAAATGTAATTTCTTCTTCATTATAGTCTGCCAAGATGTCCGAGGAGGCCTTGGATTCAATCTAAATCCAAGTGTTGCAATGATCATTAACTAAACATTAACTTTTAATCACTTCATCATGTTTGTGACCCTTCAGCTAACATGATGAATTGTTTCTCCCTGAGACTGATCTATAATGTCTTATTAATGATAGCATAATTAAAGTGGGAGCCTCTCAGTGAGAACTGCTCATCTTATCACTCCAGTTATTCTCTTACACTACATCCCTCATGTGTAAAATACAGACTTTGATAACTATCTTTGCTATTCATTGAACTGCTGGACCAAGCTCTCTGTGGTTGGATTCTAAGATAAAAGCAGGAACTGAATAACCCTGATTCCTGCTTTTCTTAAATATTATCTCAAACATTTAATGCTTTGTCAAGGATAAACTGATCTCTAATGTGTGCGGCCACTGTGCAAGATGCCATCAGTGGCATTGCCTGGCTCTGGATCTCTGTGACATTAATTTTCCAGTGTCAGCGCTGATGTATTGGGCTTCTGGATAAAACATGGTAGGGAGGCCATGCTAACCTTGCGGGAAATTGTTAGGGGTCAAACCTTACTCATCCCAGAATGTGTTAGGAGAGAGTGCAAAATGTACATTTTTGCAATGACACAGTGGGGAGTGATTTCTTGTCCTACTTCCTTTGAAACAAATAACTATTGCTGCTGATGCCCTGAATAAACCATTAAACTTCTATTTTAAGCTCTTCAAGTTATTCCAACAAAAATAAGTTATAATTTCATGCTTTTAAAAGTGGTATCTTATTTTGAAAATCCAAAGATAGACAGTCTACAGTACCTGCATTAGAACACAATTTTGGAAAATCACTGCAGACGACATTTAAGTTTCAGCCCCTCTGGCTCCTGAAGGAGTCAGATAATAAGACTGAATTAATTTCCCTGTTTCAAACCCGACACTGAATAAAAGGGTTTTGTGTCTTATCACACCATGCTATCTGTCTCGTCCCTCTCTGCCCTGGGAATCATGATACAGTACAGAAGAAAAGAAAAGAGGAACATTCTCAAGCGCTCACTACAGATCCTTGGAATGAGGGCACGACACCGCACCTGCGAATCTCTTTGTGCAGCATAATGTCTCATTGAATCAGGATAGACTCTACATCCACACACCTGAAATAGAGCTCTTATGAGAGAGGAAGGGTGGAGGGGGCATGTGTGGAACAAGGTGGGCTTTGACCATTGCTGCTCAACCTTGTCAGACAGCAAAGGGAATACACCTCTGCCAAGCTTTTAAAGAACCATTACTGTCATAGGGAGTGGTCTGACACAAGCCACGGATGGGACTACAGAGGGAAATAACACGGTAACCTTGGCTTTATAGTGCACACACACAGATATGCTCTAATGGAGCCAAAAATACTGGGTGCTGCTCCAAGCAGATAAACAAAACTTTTACTTTATCACAGAAAGGAGGACAAAGATATGGACAGTGAATTTCATATCTCATGCAACTCTTGAACATTCTGAAAAAAAGTAACACTCAACGCCCCTTATCATAATCTTTGTTCCTTCACACTCACCACTGTACCTCCTGTAAAATCTGGATAGCCTTGAAGTATTATCAGGGTTTATTTGGTCTGTGTGTGACAGACAGGTCAACTTCTATTGTAAAGTCTTGCATTAGCAATAGAATCAAATGAATGGTTTTATATAGTCAGCTCAATAATTGTTGCTGACTTCGGCTGCTGTCTTTGGAGGTCAGTGTAGTACAGATTGAAGTCACACGTCAAACTCTTTAACAAATGAAACTACTCGTCTACTTCAATTAATCATAAATTCTAAACTATTTTCACCTCAGCCGTATAAAGGTCCAGGCCTCTCTCTATGTATTCAGTTTCAGTATTCACCAACCATCAAGTGTCATGTATCAATAGGCTTTGGTGTACTCAGGTAAAACAGTCCCTACGGAGAGCAAAAGCAAAGCGTGTAACTGCCTGCCTCTCATCAATGATAATCTGATGAGTATTCATTTATCTGTATAAACAGATATCCTCATGCATTTGAACCTCACGCTCTGCCATGGCACTTGAGATGACAGGTTTCAATTCTAGTTAGTGTGTGTCTCTAGCTCCTTCTCAGCTCCGGCAATCTGGAGCCCTCCACAGCAGATATGTGAGGCTTCTTTTTTGGCTGGATGCTGAAGCACAGCACATCAATCAGTGCAGGGCAGATAGTAGTAGACAGGAAGCCAGGCACAGAAACATAATTAAAACATCTGGTCCAGGGGCACTGATGGCCTAGCGGTCTAAGCGCCCCACATACAGAGGCTATGGTCCTCATCACAGAGGTGGCCAGTTCAAATCTGGGCCGCGACTATTTGCTGTTTGTCTTCCCCCACTCTCTACTCCCCACATTTCCCCTCTTCAGCTGTCCTATCATTAAAGGTAAAAAAAAGGAAAAGAAAAAACATCCGGTTCACTTTTAGAATAAAAATACTAGGTGTTCACACCAGATCATTTTTCACTTAACTACATCAACAAACCGTCATAAAGAGCCAAGCCAGGCCTTGGGTCAACAGGTCAGAGGTTTTCAGAGGCCAATGACGAAAATGTGGACGAGGAGAAGCTTATCATGGAGGCGGAAAAACGTTGATACTGTGATTACAGCAGGAAATCCTCAGTCTCTTGATTCCAGCTGTCCGGTGGTGCTACTAGGAAAACGCAGCCAGTGGGTGTTGATGAGTGAGGGAGCACGAAGCCATACCCAGCGGAGATGTACTGGCCACAAATCTTGAAGAAATGCGGCATCAGAAATGATTGACCGAACCTGCATTCCACAAAAAAACATTTTAAAAGTTGTTTTCTTAGAGGACAGACATGACACAGTTTACAATTTCACCTTTTACACATATTTATCATGATCTGTTTTTCAGCTAAATTATGACCAGTTCAATGCATTAAATGTTGACTGATAAACTTACACCTTCTTGAAACAGATGAATGGGTGATACTCTGGGGGAAATGACAGCGGCATGTTGACAGAAATGCAGCATGGAAAAGGAGGCCTTGGTTGGAAGTTATTTAATGCTAACTGCTGGCAGCAACAGAACTACTGAAAAGTTGCCATCCGTAATGACATTGTGTTCTTCAAAATTACCGGAAAAAGGACTGTCAAAGTCCTACTTCAATTTGGCTTCAACACACTATCAATTGTTTGTCTATTCAGACATCCAGTCTGAAATTAAATCAACTTCTATTTTTTCTCTATGAAACTTTTAAGCAGCCTTGAATCAACCTCAGTCTTGGCTTAAATGTGACATTTCTATAAAAAAGGAAAATCTGCTCAAAAAGCAGATAAATGGACAGCCATACAATCTTGCAAATCTAAGCAACGTCATCCTAACAATACAATTAAGCTCTGAAACTTGTTGACAATACCCTTTCATTATTTACAACTTAACTCCCATTTCGAAAATATAAAACAGATTAGAAATGCCAAGCACATTTCAGATACAGCATAATAGTTCTGTTAGTGCAGTTTAGAGAATATGGAAAGCAACTTGGCCTTCTCGGACAAAAACAAAACATTGCCGTTGGAGGCAAATCTAAATGGAGGCAGACGAGCTCTGTGGCTTTTAAATCCCTGGCCTAATGGACTGTATTGACCACATTAATAAAACAGGATATGTGTTTCTAATGTCCTCTCTGTGGTGCATTAGGCTTTGCTTGGACTGTGGTTCCATTTGTTTGTCTGGATGGCGGCTGGGTGCAAGCAAAGATCTGAATCCAAAACTCATTTGATCACTTGCAGACAGAATACGGTCTGGAAATCTCAAAATCTCCTCTTCATTCTTTCCACTGTGTTTTTACAAGGTTCACTAAAGGTTACAGGAGGACAGCATCTTTGAGACAATACTGTTAGAAGGAAATTTGACTTATGGGTGTAATAGAAATAAGGAGATAAAAGGGCAATGAGAAAAGCAGCACTGTGGGCGTTCCCTGATATTATTATTATGTGGTATTATCATTACTTTTTTATGTGAGCCCTGTGGTGTGGCAGACATCCGTTGCTTTTATCCTCAGTTGGTGTTCTCTGTCTTGGCTAAAACGACTGTGTGACTGTGTTTTATTCCACACAAAACCTATAAGCCCCATGCTCTGTAATCCATCCTTTGATAGATGTTCATGGCTACATACAGTACCACATGATAAGACTACTTCAACCTTACTGGACTTTAACAAATCCTACAAGTGTAAAACATATATGTGTATTTGCTTTTCAATCGAGCGTTTTGGATGTATTAAGGGATTTTGGATGAACATTTGGTACAGAGGGAATCAAATCTATATTGATTTCCCATTGTGCCATCCTAAGCTCATTTTCATTACGTTTTTCTCCAATATTCAATTCTTAGAAAAGTAATTACTTCCTAAAAGCACAGCTATATTTTGTGGTTAGTTCTAAATAGTAGACTGTAGTATGCTAACACGCCAAAAAAGATGTTTAGCATGGTGGCCTGACCATCATTCTCTCTTATCATTGGCACGTTAGATATGTCATTGGTTTTCAACTTGAGAAAGCACACAGAAACTTAAAGACAAATGCAAGTGGCAAATATAATCACATTAAAAGTTAACTGTCAAGTTAACTAAGGTTTCCACCCTGAGTACGCACTAGTCCACAGCAACATGGAATACTTTATTTTTACAAGCAGAAACCTCGAGCAGAACTAAACTCTATATAGTTAACCACCTGCCTGTCACATCGTGGACTTATCAGTTATTTTATTTCTTATTTGTTTCAAGTTTAATTGCATTGTCATTATTAGCATGCTAGTATGTTGATTTAGCATGCAAAGCTAAGTTTCTTTATGTGGAATTTTCTTTTTTTTTTTTAATCAAGTTTTTGTCCAATATTTGTTGTTATTGTTTCTCAACTTGATAATGCACCCATCAACTTAATTTAATTTTGATTTAATGTATTTGCTTATTTTGACAGGGACAGTGTACAGCCATTTAGCTGTTCCAGAGTTAGCTATTAGCTCATATACATCTGTGATCCCTGGGCAGGTAGACATAGACAACACCTGTGTCTCAATTCAGGGTCTGCATCCTACGGAGGCTGCATTTGAAGGCCGATTACGTCACAACGCTGAACGAAGGCTGTCCCATTTCAAGGCTGCTTCAAATGCAGCCCACAGATGTGGCCTTCTTTTCCCTTGTCTTGCAGGACACACCGCTACTGTCCTTTGTCTGTCTCTCTCTCTCTACTTTCGCGGGCCTGGAAGGCAGAAATCGTGAAACAAAGGTAAGGACGGGAACATGGTGACGCAACCCGGAAATCCTCCGAAGGCCAGACCATTCCCATTTCACAACAGTTGACGCGGCCCTCGGATGTGCCTCCTCAGACCGCATAGGCTGCGCCCTCCGTAGGATGCAGACCCTGAATTGAGACACAGATAATGCTTGTGTTAAAAACAAACAGTAGATCTTACAAACAGCTACACAACAATACACAGCTACTATACAACAACATGGGTACTTTCACAGTGGAATTAACAGAACAATATTAAAATATTAAAAGCTAAATGCTCTACACTATAAAAACAACTACACAATAGTGCATAATCACTATACACATATCTCTCACAATGACATCACGATATAAGAAGCTGAATGCACTACACCATAGCAGCTACACCACAGCATCCAATATTGTGGTATCAACACACCATCTAAACCTTAATAGACATAAAATCATGGCATTATTATAAAACCGAGTTCATAGAACATTATATTTAAGTGTGACCAAAGAAGACCAAAGCAAGCATCAAATAAAATAACATTTAGTTTAAACTGTGCAAAGTTTTAAATATTTGTTGTAACAGTTTCAATACTTAAATAATGAGCTAACTGACAAGGCTGCAAATATTTTCCATATTATCATTTCATTTGAAACATACACAAAAAGTTCACATTAGATGCATCTTTACTCCATCAAGTATTTCCTTTCCCATCTGGGAATTATAAGGTCATGTAAAATCCCACTTTGTTTTATGTCA